>NC_079203.1:31439071-31739071 GCF_026745355.1 Beta vulgaris subsp. vulgaris | reverse complement strand
CTCTATTACAACTACATAGCTTCAAATATTGAGTGGCAACTCATTTCTACTATCTTTATACTTACTCTATGCTTGAGTTGAGTCATAGAGGCGTCCAGTAAAAACTTGCACATGCACAATAATAACAAAAGGCACACGACAAAAATACCAAAGCAAATTAGGAAAAAGAACTCACCAGTGGTTGCATACGTTTCTTTCCAATTGGGTATTGATATGGGTTGGGTGTTGACATAGAAAAGGCAGTGAACCACAGAATGAAACCCGATAGAAGATCCAGAAGTGAATCCAGTGTGGATGCAATAATTGCTAAAGAACCACTTTGGATGGATGCATAAACCTTTGCAATGAAAAGAACCATATTGGCAATATTTGATAACCTGATAGCAAATGTTTCACTTTTAGCCAGCTTTTCTCGTTCTTCCTGCAGCAAATAAACAAAGAAATAAAACCATATCAGGAGGAAGTTTCAATCCAAAAGGAGCAGAAACAAGCAAAATCCATGTTGAGGAAAAGACAGACAACTTGATAATACACTTACCTTTGACATCCCAGGAACAAATCCACGCTCAGCCAAGGCATCCATTTCACTGAAACCCTCCAGCATTTCTACTTGCTGCTGATAATACTCAGCTACATCATCTTCTGGCCCTGACCATTAAAAAGTACAATAAAAGATCACACAAGCACGTTAGCTTGAGCAGCTTCTTTTTGTAACAATAATTCATCCCTTAAGGTAGACAAGTTCCACAACACTTATTTCAGCACTTCTTAGACTTCTCAGACAAAAAAGATTCATATTACTAGCCAAAATGTGGAGCAAACAGATAAAACTCGAAACAACATTAATCCTCCAGGAAATATAAATACAATAGCAAGCGTCATAAAAGTATCACTTCTAACATCAAACTCAAACCATAAGGCTTCAACTGGATCAAGTTCCAAAACCCAAAACACACTTCCTCCAGCCAAAAAGTAAAAATTAGAACACGACACGCAACAGCCATCTCCAAGCAACAACACAACGAATACATCATACAAATCAATAATCAACTTGAACTTACTATTGTCGCAGTTTAAACCAGTGTTTAGCATCTCCATCACCCCCTGAGCTTCTCCGCAGTTTGTTTATTTCAACAGGTACCAACACTACAGTCTTATACTCCAACCTTTTCACAGCATCTAATACCTCAACATAGGTGCAATCACTAACCTATTTAGCCTACAAACTACACAGACACTACCAAAATTGACTAGAAAAAGTCGAATTCTCTTTCCACCACTCAAAACTCCAGAATTCAATTTCCAATTATATTTATGTCAGAGATATACTAATTGTTTGCCAAAAGAATACCAAAAAGAATCATCACTTCCTATATAAGATAATTTCACATGCAAAAAATACACTATTCAAAACTCAGAATATATTCCAATACTTCCGATAACAACATAAAAGATCTAAACAAAAGAATCACACCCAAAAAATACTCAAAAATAAACAAAAACACAAAGAATTTAACCAAAATAGTAATGAATCATGCAAAACAATCGACGCACCTAAAATCATTCAAATCAACCATATTTACAGAATTCTCCAGAAAACAGATAGAATTATACAAAATTACCGAAAATACTAATAAATGCAATTATAATAAATAACTATAAAGAAAGAAAGAGGAGAGAGAAAATCACCTTTAACTCCAAGACAGTCATGGAGTTTACGCGGCGGTTTCTCCTTCTGCTCAGGAGATAACTGATAAGCGTCAAAGTTTAACCGCCATGACAGGTCACCGGTTGCTCCGCCGCCATTGTTGTAACCAGTGGGACCCGCAACATCATCAAGCAAGCGTTCTTCCGAAGCGTCGTCGTTTTGCAAGTTGAGTCTCACCATTTCCCCCATACTTTTTCTCGGTTAAGGTAGAAACCGAAAATTGGATGGCAATGCGAGGGTAATTCGGGAAGTACAGGAAGAATTTATATGTGAGTTGAGGGGGGGGGGGAGAAGTTTGGTGAATTATCGTGTGAGGCGGAAAGTTTTGAAGGAGAAGAGAGAGAAAATGGTGGGGTTAAGAATCTCACGCGCGTTGGAGCGCGTGAAGTTGTGGATTGATAGAGGAGGGGTGAGGTGGCGGGGTGTGGTTGGATAGAGAGGAGTGGTGCGCGTGGGAGAAAGGAAGAAGAGAAGATACGAAGGGTTTCTTAATTTGGAGTGTATCAAAAGAGAGTGAGTGTGAGAGTGAAAGAAGTGAATGAAGTCATGCAAGTTTGGAGGTGAAGGGGTTACGTGGAATGGAATGAGTGGGGTGTTTTTTTTGAGTGGAGCAAGTCAAGACGTGCGGGCGGGTATTAGAATTGTGGTGATTAGTAATTAGTGCAAGTTAATGATGTTGTTGTTGTCATCATCATGTTGTGTCGAGGATCAAATTTATTTGACTACATAGACTTTGTGGTGTGACTTGTGAAGGATCAAACATTCAAACTCATCTTAGTTGATAAGACCAAAGACGGTTCTTCTCAACCAAGCTCGTAGTTGTGTAGGGCAGGTGGGATTATGCTCTAATGTGAAACAATCGAGTTTAGTTAATTGTTCTTTAGATAAAGGAAAAAAAAAACCATATGAGATACGACATATCCATTTCGTTTTCGTTCTTTTTATTTGACTTTATTCTCTCTTAAAAATTCGTATTTAACATGTTTAGTTCTCTAAATTATTTATTCATATTTGGAAAAGCTTTCATTTAATATTAATCCCCCCTAATCTATTTTAGTTATTATAACTTCCATTCAATTTCTTATCTGATCATATTTTTCGATAAATTTTATTTTTAACCAAGTGTATGTCATGCACTGGCGAATCTAGCGTGAGTTCAGTGGGTTTAACTGAACCCACACGGTTTCGGGTAAAAAACAGAGAAAATTGGTATAAAAAAAGGGGGAAATAAATAGCATATATATAACTTAAACATTTTACTTCATTGAAACGCATTGTAGCTCAATGGTGGAGTGTATGTAATACTTACTGTTCCTCAATTGGTTGCGTGTGTGTGCGCATATGTGTGAGTGTGCGCGCGCGTATGTATAAGTGAGTTCATATGAAAATGCATACCTACATGAGAAATGAGAATCAATTTTACGCGTTATAACTCTTATGAATAAGTGATGTAACTCCAAAAAAAAGAATATTAGGAAAAAAATCGAATTTTTTTCCTTTGGTTCAAAATTTTTTAGGGGGTATAACTCTATTGAACAAGTGTTGTAACTCTAATTCAATCGTGTGGTTGAGATTCATTATCATTTCTCATATAAAGAGCATTTTCATGTGATCTATATTTATTTCATCTATTCTATTTTAAATGAAATACTGGGTGAAATGACACTATTCATCGATCAATTTTGACTCCAATTTATCGGCGTTATATAAAGAAAAACATAGTCAAGTGGGATCTTGTTAGATTCATCTTGATTCATACTATTGAATTATAACTTTATTATATTTTTTACGTGTGTACAAGATACTAATGATTAAAGAACTGTGTTGCATTGCATGAAAAAACAAACGTTATATTTATATATACTAGCAATTTACGCACGCGATGCATGCCTCATTTTTTAAAAAACACAAATTTTACCTTTTTTAGCCATTAGCAAAGGTAAAATTTGATTCATGATCCCAAAATTGTAACCAAAAAGTATAAACTAAATTCAGTTTTTTTTCCTTGTCTAACTTCTAAATTCTGTTTTCACACATTGATATTTAAATTTTTTAACATCTTTAAATTTTGTCCTTTTCTAAATTTTAACACTTTGAGCTTCAATTATATTTGAAATAAAATTTTAAATTATTCATACATAATTTGATATTGGAATTTTTTTTAGAAAAACAAAAATTGTTACTTTTCGCAAATTAATATATTTTTTATTCTTAAAATGGATTTTTGCAAAAGTTGTTCGTAAAAAGTTTGATATTTGATTTGTTTTTCAAAATTTATTTCTGAACATGGATTTTTTGCAAAAGTTTTGGGCAAAAATTTTAATATTGGCATTTTTTTAGAAAAAACTAAATTTGTTTTATATGAAAATGAAATAAATTTAAGTCTGGTTGTATAAAGCCTTTTTGAACACATTGCTATCATCTCCATTTTTTTAACTACATAACAGTCGACTAAATTGTTATTATTTATTTTAATTAATGTGAAATAATTTTGAAGGTTAAAAGAATTATGTACCTTTTTTGGAAGTTCGCAAATTGTCGATGGATGAATGTGTGATATCATCGTCAAAATCTTATGTTTTTCTCAGATTTGTGTTTATAGGTAACTTTTGTGAGTATGTAATTGTGAATGGTTCTTGAGAATAGTGATTTGTAAGTAAATTTTTGTAAATGTTTTTGTATGTATTGATGTTTTAGGTTATTAGTTTTAGTTTGTATGTTAATTTTAAGTTTTAATAAAGTTTCCTGATTATTTGAGTGATTTGCGTGATTTTCTCAATTGTATGAGTGATTTGTAAACTTTCTTCTTTTAAATTATATTTGAGTGAGTGTTGTAAATTAATTTTCGGTAGTTTACTTTGAATGCCGATTTTGATTTTGACATTCCTTTTGTAATTTAGAAAGGAAAGGGGGGGGGGGGAAATAGGCATTTCAAAAGAGGACACCATTGCTCCCCTTTCCTTATATAATAGAGGTCTATATCTTTATTACATAAGGGAAGGGGGGAGCAATGATGTCCTCTTTTGAAATGCCTATTTTACCCCCCTTCCCTTTCTAAATTACAAAAGGAATGTCAATACCAAAATGGGGGTTCTAACAAAGCCATCGAAAATTAGATTTCAACATCACTCGGAAATCACTTATATTAGGAAACTTAATTTACAAATCACTCATAGAATTGAGAAAAAAAAATCACGAAAATGATCAGAAACTTTACAAAAACATAAAATTAACTTATAAACTAAAACTAATATACTAGGACGTCAATACATACAAAAACATTCACAAAATTCACTTACAAATCATTGTTCTCAAAAATTGTCATCTCTATTATCTCTATTATATAAGGGAAGGGGGGAAGCTATGATGTCCCCGAATGAAGAGACTATTTTACCCCTTTTTCTTTTTAAATTACAAATTCACTTACAAACCAAAGGGAGATTCAAATAAAAATACTGGAAATAAAATTATAACAATCACTCACAAGTCAATTAAAATCATAGAATTGCATAATTAAAATTATGCAAATCACTCAAATAAGTAAACTTTACAAAAACTAAAAAATTAACTTGCAAACTACAACCAATACACTACAACGTCAATACATTACTCACAAAAATTTGACTTGAAATCCAACTGTCCACTTTTTTCACAATATATGAAGTAGGGTCTGTTCTCCCCAGCTTATTTTCAATTCAGTTCAGTTCAGTTCAGTTCAGATCAGTTCAGTTTAGTTTAGTTCAGTTCAGATCAGTTCAACTCTTGACAATACTTTTACTCTCACATATCACTATTCATTTCAGTTCAGTTCAGTTCAGTTCAATTCAATTCAATTCAGTTCAGTTCAATTCAGTTCAGTTCAATTCAGTTCAGTTCAGTTCAGCTGTTTTATGCCGAAGAGAACAGACCCGTAGTATACTTAATTAAAAAACCAACTAAAAAATTATAATATTAGAAATCATAGATAAATTTGATAAAATTTCTATTTTGTTCATAGAATCTAACTTTGAAAAGTAAACAAAAAAGACTGGTGAGAGACTTAAGTGACAAAAACTAAACCAAAATTTTATAACTAAAAACAATTATACTCTGTATGTCTAGTGTTCAAATTCTGACTTTTACATACGTCAAAAAAACCGAATTTCTGTCTTAAAAAAAAAAATTCAAACACGCATCGCGTGCAAAAAACGCTAATCTCTATTATATAAGCCAAGGGAGGAGGTGTGGTGTCCTTTTTTGAAGTGACTAAAATACCCTTAATGATCTAATTAATGGAATTAAAGAAATTACAAAAGCAAATCATTTAAAAATTCTCATTCCAACTTGTCATTTAAAACAAGTTTAAAATGGTATATGCATCAAATACTTCAATCAAAAATTAAATGGACAAAATATTTATACCTTAAAAAAAAGATGGCATACATAACGTGCACATGAAAAGTCTGAACATTCAGATACTCTTTAATTCTTTTAAACCAACTCATTATTTTGTTCTTTCTGTTCAATATTCATTCACAAAAATTAATGTTAACAATCACTCATAACCTTTTTTATTTTTTTACATTAGCGAATTAAGATATCTAAATTCATCTAACTATTGAATTTTTCACATTTAAGTTTAATCATAAATAAAGTACGAAAGAAGTATCTAATAGAATAACAAATTTTAAAATTAACGCACGCATCGCGTGCATATAAAGGCTAGTGTATATATATTAGTAGGGGGAGCCTAACGATTGATATATGCCTATTGCCTAATACCCAAACATAAATCCCAACTCCCGTCTCACCCTTTTTTAATACTCTACCTCCTAATCACGCATCAATCATCTTATCTAATCATTCATGATCATATTTACTTTTTTCTCGTAAAAGCCTAATTCACTCATGCCTAACTGCCTAATTCCTAGTCTCTCCCCTAGCATTGCCATCATCTTATATTTCCAAAACAAGAATTATGGTAAATTTCTATTATATAAGTCAAAGTGGAGAAACGGTGTCCCCTTTTGAATTTACATATTCACCCCTCCATAACATAAAAGTTAAAACCATTACGCACATAAACTTACCCAAAAATAATTCAACTAAATGAAAGTATGGATTGAAGCCCCTTGACTAGTAAGGGACTACGAGCAACTGCTACTAGCCATAAGAGCAAAAAGTTTCAGCATCCTCATCTGCTTCCTAGCCGGAAAGGAAAGACTTTTTCAAGCTAGGAAGAAAAAAAGAAGACCGTCCGAGAAGAAAAGAAAGAGCAAGAAGGATTGAAATCATTAAACCCAATCAACTAATATAATTGTCAATCACATAAACTTGCTAATAAAAAAGATTCAATCAAATTAAATTTAGATCCAATCAACTAAAAAAATTCGTAATCAAGAATTTACCAAAAATTAATACCACAGACAATAAAAAAATTATGGCATTCTCATTACAAAGACAAGTAGACAACTCATAAACAAAATTAATCAAAAATACAAACTCCAAAAAAAATTCAGTTTTTTCATTATTTGGACATACAATTTTATCACTTATAGTTACTTTAAAAATGTTTTTAGATACTACTTGTACGTATTTAAATACTTCTTACTCACCAAATGAAGGTGAACGTAGATACGTACTTTCATAATTTTATTTTTCATTTCTTTTTATGTTGAGTAATAGTTATGCCTAAAATGTCACCGCACGCATAGCGTGCAGAAAAAGCTAATATCTAACTGCTAGATGTTGCCAAACATCTAACAGTGGGTATTTCGGTCCTTTTAGTAACTTATTAAGGGTAGTGGTGTCTTTTAGTGTAAGAGAAGTTGGTGGCAGCACATATGTCATGCTCTTATTTATCCAAACAATATTATTTTTGCAATTTTGAAAACCAATATATCTAAAAAATTATATTTTCAAAAAATAAAAAATATACCAATATTCATATATTTTTTGTTATTTCACTATTTTGATAATGACATATAATTAAAGTTTACGTGATTTTAGTCTGGTTTTTAGTTTATTATGTTAGAAGTAATTTCATGTGTTTTAGATTTATTTTTCCTGTTTTGTTTATTTTATTTTGTTAGATTTATTTTATTTTGTATTAATTAGTTCATTTATTTTTAGACTTCACGAATAACATGTTAAATAACTTATGAAGAATTGATTAGGATTTAATCAAGATTAAGTTGTTAATACTCTTATTTGTGATATTCGGTTAATATTATGGAGGTAACAAATTTAATATATTAAGTTTCCATAATATTTTGTTTAGTTAGTGTGTGCAACATTTTTGGTTTTCCTATAATCTAGGAGCCGCCAAACACTAACCTAAGCAAGCGCTTAAAAATAGATTGTTGAGGTAGTTCCTACATTTTAGGAACCAAAACAACTAATCAATTTATAAGGCGTGTGAACGTGGAGAAGTGGCTAAGATTAAGGAAGCCCAACTGCCAACGGAAATAACACAACGGACATATTGTGGAGAAGTGGCTGAAGCTACGTGTGATCATGGAGAAGATCTTGGAGAAGATCGTGGAGAAGAACTCGAGAAGAAAGGTCCCTACAAATAGAGTTTTGTAATGATCTTATTAAATACTTTCAGAATTTTATGTAATATTCTTAGTGAAAGTACATTCGGTTTTTCTTCTTCTTAGAAATTGATGTATTATAGATTGGGTTGAGTGAATCTAAGTCTGTAATATTTTGAGAGAAAAAGAGAAAGAAAAAGAGAGATAGAAAGAGAAAAGACTTCGAGTGAAGTCAAGGGAGAAGTCAACTGTTCAGGGGGAACAGGCTGACAGGGAACCAGTTCCTAGAGGAACAGAGTTGGTCCGAGTTTAGGTTGTACAAAAGAGTGTCTTTTGGCCTAAAAGTTATTAAAGAAAATTGAGTCAAAATCCCGTGGTCAAGGTTTTTTTCCTATTGGGCCTAGGAAGTTTTCCTTGTAAAAATCTCGTGTTCCTAGTTCTTTCTTATTTCATGCAATTATTTCTTTCTTATTCAATCATTCTTTTATTTCCGCAAAAAGTTTGAAAATCTCTCCAACTACAATTCACCCCCCCCTCTTGTAGTTGCTTAAGTATTCGTCCAAGACTAACATTTTTATTCTCTACAAATAGACACTCATTTTGATATAATTTTATCATATTTTTATTTTACCCTTCTCTAACTCTTATTTAGATATATAGAAAAAATAATACAAATACTATTTGATAAAACACTATTTGTTTATACACAAACATTATATATTGTGTACACAAACAACATATAGTGTTTATTGTAGAAATAAAAATATGTGAATTTCATGATAAATATATAGTTTTTGTGCGTATAACAAATACTAGTATTTGTGTACTATTGTTTGTGTACATAACGTATGTTGTTTGTGTACACAACATATATTGTTTGTGTATAAACAAATAGTGTTTGTGTTGATTTTTCTACAAATCTAAATAATAGTTAGAGAAGGGTAAAATAAAATGTGATGAAATTATATAAAATGGATGTCTATTTATAGAAATAAAATATATGAATATTAGTATATTTTAAATTTTTTAATTTTTTAAAAAAACACATTTTTTGAAATATACAAGTTTCAAATTTGCAAAAGTAATATTTTTTGCACAAATAAGAGCATGACATTTGCACCTACTTGTGTGCTGCCACATGATTGTTAGATGTTTAGCAAATGTCTAACAGTTAGACATTTATCATCCCTCCCAAAACAAAGCTACGTATAGTAGTTTGTTTTTACCTACGCGGCTACACCTAATACGAGCAAAATAAATCATATTTCCTCCATTCCCGATCAACCTAGTCGCCTTTTCACAACGCAATAAAAAAGGAAAAGTAGTAAATACCAAGTGAACGCAAAATTCAATTCCATAACTAATGTAATTTTTAAAGGCTTATTCAACCTATTTAATCCAAGATTTGTACAAATAAACAACTAAGATGGAGATATAAATATTTAAGGGTCAATATTTTTCGATTCTAATTTGTTTATGTTGAAGTTACTAACAAATATTGACGGTAGAGGTCCCAACTATTATTAAATACTTCCTCCGTTTCTTTATACTTGCAACCAAAGGGTTTGCACGGTATTTAAGAAACAGGAGAGAGAAAGTAATAGGGACATGTGGTCCCTTACTTAATCAAGTTAATTACTTGTCCCAAACTTTAATCTCATCCCTACCAATAAATAAACCACCACTACCATCACCAGAAATAGAGCACCGTCACCACCATACCACCCTCACCACCACCACTAATTACATTTTTGTTCCTTGACTTACTTTCCCATTTCCTATCCCCACGAATTCTACCCTCACCTACACCACCACCACACCCAACTAGTCACCACCACACCTGACCATCGCCACTCGATCACAACCACAATAACCACCACCACAATCTATTTTTCAATAGAATCAACATCAAAATCCAAATAAAAAAAGAGGAGAAAGAGAGAAAAACACATTTTTACGGTAGATCTTGCAAGAAAACGAAAGAGATTGTGGAAAAAATTTAGAAAAAAAAATTCGTGGATCTAAGGCTGCAATATTGCCGTCGAACAGTCGAAGTTTTCCAAAATATGTAAATTCATCAGTGATGGTGGGAGAGGACTAGAGGAGGGAGGAGAGAAAGATTATCGGTATCCATGGAGCTTTAATGGCTAGACTTCACCATGAAAGTTCCAGATCTGGAGCTTTGATGAATTTCCACAATCAATACTTACAGTTATCGTCATATTGAGCCGCCGAAAAATAGAGGGTCGAAAAAAGGAGGGGTTAGTTGCCGACAAATTAGGCATAATGATGTTGGTGTTTATGAGGGGTGGTGGTGATGTTGGTGGTTAGGACTGGGGAATTATCACGGTTTGGGGGGGGGGGAGGAGAGAGAGTAGGAACTTAGGTTGGGGGTGGGTTATGAGTGATAACTTGTTAGGATTAATTAACTAAGTAAGGGTATATGTGTCATTTTATTATAGAATAGTTTCTATTTTAGGCTTGGTTGCAAGTATTATGACATTTCCTTAAAAGGAAAGTGATGCAAGTAAAAAGAAACTGAGGAAGTATTTTTTAACAGATCCCAACTATCAATTAACATCATAACATGTGCATTCTAACTTGAGGGTATTGTTTTTATAGGTCCCAATAGGTTTCCCACCTACTATAGCAAGCAAACAGATCACATGACTTCAAATTTTTTCCCCACCCCTGTTATTTCTTATTTCTTCACTTCTACCCGTTCTTTCTCACTCATCTACTCCTGCCGACTGCTCGGCTGCTGCAGCCAACCTCTTTCCTCTCTCCAGCGACGTATCACCAATTCACCACCCTAGCTTGGCAGTTGCAATAGCTACTTTACTCGCAAGTGAAATGTCATCCGATCCCTCTAAGAACCCGATGTGAAGTAAGCAAACCAGGGAAGCGTAAGGAGGAGAGAGGCAGAGATTGGAGCAAGATGGAGCTTTGATTCCACAAAAATGGAGGGTGAAGTAGATAGTGGTGATGATTAACAGTAGGATTAGAGGAGAAGGGAAGAAAAAGAGGTGGTCAGTGTTGATTGATAGAAAAGGAGGAAAAGTGACAGGATTTCCCGATTGCAAGTGGAAAGATCCATCTTTTTCAACCTGCCATCGAAATGGTGTTTTCATGATGTGGGTCTCGAAGATTTATATGTAGTTATGCAATCTATTCATCTGTCCAACACCCATCACTATTGTTAATGGTTAGTATTGTAGGAGCAGAAAAGAGAAATATAGAGAGAGGAAGTCTTGTTTTAGTAGAAGATGATTTGGGATTTTTTTTTTCTTTTTTTTTTGTGTGTATAAAAGTTTATGGTGAAATTATTATTGTTTCTGTCTAGAAATTAAGGGTGCTAACTCCTTTGCTTAGGGAATACCGGGTCAGATCTGAATGTCCTGAGTCCAAAGTCCGTACGCCGGAATCCTGCAAAAGTAACGGTTAGACTGCCCCGGAGGTGGTTCCGGGATCGCCTCTCCGACGCTCAAGTCAGTGATCAAGCTAGAGAGATAAAGTCTAGAGAGAGATGCTCTGGTTTGATAGGTAAGAATTCAATACCTTCTCATTGATGAGAGGGTTGGGTATTTATAGTGCTTTTGGAGATCCCAACTGTAGGCCAGCTGGAAGGTACTGACAGCTGAAAGAAACCACCATAGGCGGACCCTTGGGGGGCTTAAGGCTCTGTTGGGCTTGAATTACCCTTTGCTGGTTTAACCTGTGAAATAAGCCCAAACAATTATGAAAATGGAGTAATAATCAAAGGATTAATACAGGAAAAATGGAGATTTAGTTTGAGATTAATTTCTCATTTCTTTCTCTCTCTTCTTTGGGTGTGGATTTGGGGTTTGGGATTTGTTCTTGTTATTATTATTGTTCTGTTGTTGGTTCTGACGTATATTTCGCTGATGTTGCTCTACCAGAAAAGTAAACTTGAAAATCCAACAGTGGTGTCGTGAATACTAGAGGAAGATGAAATAAGAGGGAAAAAAAGATTATTTTTTTAGAAGAAATATGCTAGCCAACAAAAGTATGACACATGTCCTATTAAGCCAATTAAAATTATAAATTGTTCAATCAAGTCCTGTATTATTTTTAACCTTATCAACCGATCACAAGTCAACTAGGCCCTATAAAAAACAATAATCCCTAAAGTTAGGACCTCTACATGTTATTGATAGTTGAGACCTATTAAAAATGTCCGACAATAGTTGAGATCCCTACCATCAATTTTTCCTTTTTTTTAGGTTGTATGTGCATTCATGTTGTACATATTTCTAGTATAATGACGAACTCTATGTGAATGCTTCTTTGTTTGTATAACCTTTAGAATAATGGTATATGGTCAAGACATAAATAATTGTTGTCATTAGGGGTGTAAGTTATTTGGTTAAAAACCGAAAACCAAACCAAACCGAATTAGTAATTTGGTTTGTTTTTTTTTGAAATTCGGTTTGGTTTGGATTCAAAAAATTTATTTTTTGGGTTTGGATCGGTTTTGGCCTGGTTTTGGAAAATCGAAAAAAACCGAAAATATAAACTGACTCCCTAGTCCAGTAGCCCCACGCCTCGAAACACAAAACTTGAAATAATAAATCTTAAGCCCAGCCCACTTATCTTTTGAAGTCCTAACTCAGTAACTCCTACCCAATACCCACGCCATTTCTCTCTCCTAAACTCAAACCCTAGGACTCTCCTCCTGGCTCTCCCTGACTCCCTCACGCGGTAGCTGGCACGTCGTTTCTCCCTATCTCTCTCTCCTCTCGCCGGTTGAAATCAGGTATTTTAATCTATGTGTATTTTTTTGTTTATTCTTTTTAATATTAGTTACGAAAATATATCATTAATCTCTGTTTTTTTTTGTGTTTATTTTTTTTAATATTAGTTGCGAAAAATAGAAATATGAAAATATATCATTAATCTATGTTGTTTTGTGTTTATTTTTTTTAATATTAGTTGCGAAAAATAGAAAATATGAAAATATATCATTAATCTCTGTTTTTTTTGTGTTTATTTTTTTAATATTGGTTGCGAAAAATAGAAAATATAAAAATATTGTCATTTAATTTAATTTCATTTCGGTTTGGTTTGGATTTTGGAATATGAAAAAAATTTGGTTTGGTTTAGTTTGGATTTTGAAAGATAAAACAAATTCGGTTTAGTTTGGTTTGGTTTGGTTTTTGGTTTCATATTTTGGTTTGGTTTGGTTTGTATTGAGTCGAATTTCGGTTTGGATTTGGTTTGGAAATTTCAAAACCGAATTTATTTCGCTTTGGTTTGGTTTTGACCTAAAACCAAACCAAAAACCGAACTTACACCCCTAGTTGTCATTATTAAATCAGATAATTTGAATAATCTACTAGGTATCTTATAAGTTGATTGTCTAATTAAAGTGGTCTTTAAAACATTAGATGTTTGATATTAAAAAAAACAACTTTTAGCATTATTGTCTTTTTTATATTGCAATCAATTATTTTTGTGTGCGTATTTTTCATTTGTAAGTTAATATGGAGTTAGTCTTTGGTAAGACCACTTGACAGTTAATAACTGCCAGCTAAGACCCAAAAAGGCCCAAAATGTGACTCGGGATATGGAGTTGTTCTTTGGTCTTTGATTTTGTTCTTTGAACCTGTTATGGTGAGGTTAGATAGTTTATTGCAGGGAATCTCGAGGTATATATATAAAGTCAAGCAAACCTGAGGAAAATGTGAAGTTAAGACGCTCTAGCAGAGGCGGGTGCCTCGAACATAATACTTGTTTAATGATTTCTAAATTATTTACATATGATATTTTTGGTTTTGTAATAAGCATTTCAATCATAAATGTATTTAAGTATGTATTTTGATTGCTCCGACTCAAGCAGGTGATAGCCTCCGCTATAATTAATTCATGTGCTTTCCCTGATTAGAACTACGATTGGTTCAGTTGTGAATAGTAGAAGGCTGTTACACTAAATCTTTTAAAGTTTTCGATATGTGGACCCTAGCTGAGAGATTTAAGGAGGTGGTCCAACAAGGGTGGTAGATCTCAATGGAAGGATTGCAATGTTCAAGGTTGTTACAAAACTCAAGAGACTGATCATGATGTAAAAAGTAGCTGAATAAAGAGCAACTTTCTAATATTGAGCAACAGACTGAATTGGCAATGTAGGAGCTGTTGGAAATCCAAGAGAACATTCATACTGATCCTAGCAATAAGGATCTTCATAGGAAAGAGTAGGAGGCCAGAGTACAGTATAATACTCTTAATAAAGGTAGACTTAGTTTTTTACAACAAAATGTGAAGGGTGATTGGCTCAAGGGAAGAGACTCTAACACTGCATACTTTTATGCATCTTTGAGGAAAAGAAGAGCTCATAATCACATCTGCAAGTAATGACCAGAGAGGAAAGGTTACAAACCAAAGTTAGCAACACAATGATTAAAAAAGGAGTGGTGTTGAGCAATGATCAGAGAGGAACTATGTATAGAAGGTTCACATGTGAAGATGTGAGGAAGGTTTTATTTGATATTGAGGAGATTAAAGCTCTTGGCCCAGATGGCTATACAAGTGGGTTTTTCAAGAAAGCTTGGCACTATAGGAGATATCACAATTACTATCTTGGATTTCTTTCAAAGTGGGAAGCTTCTAAAACAGATGAATGCTACCACTTTATGTCTGATTCCTAAATGTGAGCAACCTATGGATGTCTCTTAATTTAGACCCATAGCTTTCTATACTATGTAGTACAAGATCAAATCTAAAATGATTTATAGTAGGCTCACTGAGGTGCTGTCTAGTATTGTCAATCAAGTGCAAAGTACTTTTGTCCACAATATAGTGATTTTACATAATATTTTTCTATGCCAAGACATTATGAAGTTGTGTAGAAGGAGTGGCCCTATTAGATGTACTCTTAGTTTTAAAAGGCGCGAGGCGCAAGTTGCAAAGCGCACTATGGCACAAGGCGCAAGGCGAAGGCGCACGCATCCCGTGAACGAGGCGCACATTTGGGGTCAAAAATCTTCAAAGTTAATTACAAAATATATTTTATACTCAAAATAATATAATAATTAAAAAATTACAAGCTGCTATAATTTAAAATGGAAATGTATTTCTAACTCCTGTATTTATAAAACTAAACTTGATTTTAAAAAAAAGGTTTTAGTAAAAGAAAATTATTTTTTCTAGGTTGAGAACTACTAGTTGACAGAAGAAAAGGAAAAGAGAAGCTAAAAGAAAAAAAGAACAGAAAAAAAGAAAGAACACATGAATTTCATAAGAAAGAAGAGGAAAAAAGAAAAAAAAAGAGAAAAGAAAAAGGAAACAAGAAAACCCAAAACCACATGAGTTTTAGAAGGAGTAGAACTGAAGAAGGATCGAAGAGTGAGAAGGAGAAGAAAGAGACAAGATTGAAGAGAGAGAAGGAAAGATGACTGACCTAGAAAGCTTTACCGGCGACGAACCGATATATTCGGTGCCAGAATCATTGGTCGTTTGGTTAGTCATACCAAGATATCCCAAATATTGCAAATGCTTCATAATTCACAGATTAAGGTTTTTCAAAAATTAGGCTTTTCAGTTGGGGCCAAAATTGAAGTAATTACATGCAATTAAGTGAGGATTTTTGCTCGACTTCATGTCTTACATATTGGGAAAGAGGTAAATCTGAAAATTTTATGGTTTTTTTCATGTTTTAAATGCATATCTCCTCTTTTTCTCTCTTCTTAACAAAAGGCGACCCAGGCGGTGCGCCATGCGCCTTAGCAAAAGCGGCATGAGGCGCGTGCCTTAGCTTGCCTATCGTGTCACGCTTCGCCTGGCTTGTCAGAGGCGTTTTGGCTTGCGCCTCTACTTGTCTAGCACTTAAGCACGCTTTTAAAACTAAGGATGTACTCTTAAAGTGGATTTAAGAAAAGCATATGACTCCTTGAATTGGGAGTTCATTAGAGAGCCGCTAATTGAATGGAATTTTGCTAAGCAATTCATTGATTTGGTGATGTTATGTGTAACTTCACCTTCAATTCATTCACTTAATCACTTTGAGCATTAATTGCGGTTTATGTGGGTTCTTTAAAGGAAAAAAGAGCATTAGACATGGAGATCCCATGTCTCTCTTTTATTTGTCTTAGCTATGGAGTATTTCTCAAGATTGATGAGGTTGATGAGTAAAAAAAGCAATTATCATTTCATTACAGATGTTCTCAGCTGAAAATCAATCATTTGATTTTTGCTGATGATCGTATGCTTTTTTTTTTCTAAAGGTGATGTGCACTCTGCTTTGCTGATGAAAAGAGTATTAGTTGCTTTCTCTGAGGTTTCATGGCTTCATGCTAGTCAGGGAAAAACTATTGTGCACTTTGGGAATGTGAATAATGAGATCCAAAATAGAGTTCTTCTAGTTACTGGTTTTCAGAAGGGAGAGTTCCCTTTTAGATATATGGGTATGCCTATTACTGCAAGGAGGATCTTTAAGGTTGATTGTGATGTGATTGTTGACAAAATGTTATAAAGGATTCTATGTTGGAGTTCTGGACATTTGTCATTTGCTGCTAGGGTTACACTAGTCAATGCTGTACTACTTAGCTTACACACTTACTGGGCATAAATCTTTATGTTGCCTAAAGTGGTGATGATGAAGATTACTCAAATCTGCATAGCTTGTTTATGGGAAAGAAATGAGTATCTCCACAAACCACTTCACATTGCTTGGAGTAAGATATGTATGCAAAAGAAGAGTGGAGGTTTGGGCCTTAGAGATTGCTTAGTGTGGCATATTATTGCTGCAATTGGTAAGTATGTATGAAAAGTGAATTAGAAGGAGGATCTTTTGTGGACAAAATGGGGTTCACATTATTTATATCAAAGAAGTGAATTGGTGGTGTATAATCCACCAAAATATGCTAGCTAGGATGAAGGAACATCTGCAAAGTGAAAGAATTAATGAGAGGGGGATGTGATATAAGTAATAATTGACTGGATAACAGGAAAAAAAAATACTTTGCTAAGGAGGACTACAAGTGGTTGAAAGATCAATTTGAGAAAGTTAACTGGCATAATTGGGTGTTCTTCCTATAACATACCTAAACATTCATTCATTGCTTGGATGGTGACTTCGGGAAAGTCGAAACTCGTGAGAGATTAGTTTTAGTAGGTATTTGCATTGATGATCGATGTTTACTTTGTGAGACTAAAAAAGATGCCTACCTTCATTTGCTCTTTAGATGTCAGTTTAGTAGAAGATTGTGCATTGGGATTATGTGTTGGTTAACATTAATGTGGCTGCCGATGAATGTTTATATAATGCTTGGAGAACATGTGGCAGGAAGTACAGGAGTAGGAAAATGCAGTAGGTTTGTTATTGTGCCCTTGCTGCTACTGTGTATTATGTGTGGAAAGCTAGAAAGTCGGCTTATTAGTACCTAAGCCAGAGGTACTATTGAAGGAAATTAAAAGTGTTGTCAGCAAGAGAGTTAGAACTAAAATTAGTGATAAATGGAGTAATTCTGAGGTAGAATGGTTTGATAATCTTGTTGAGAATTGTAATAGCTAGTTTGGTTTGGGTCTATCAATTGACACAAGGACTTAATAACGTGGTTTGCTAACAATAATGTGCTAACTATGTCCACTGGCAGAGGAGAAATAATTTTATTAGGTATAGGAGAGAGTACATTATATAGAATATGAAGACATAAGTTAATTGTAGGGTTTTTATAATACTAATTGACCTAAACATATGGGCCTAAACGGCCCAAAACTAAAATAGACTCGATAAACTAAACAAATCTCCACCTTGACTTGAATTATCTCTCACATATTATATAAACAGATAACAGATGCAGGTGGTACGCACCATATGCCACAATGAGCAACTAGATGTACCATAAACTCTCTCTGCCTTAGAATACCCCTAAGGGACCAGATTAACAACTTGGAACATTTAGCTAGTCAAAACAATGTTGGAACTTGCCATGATGAATCGACTTGGTGAACATGTCAGCAAGATTATCAGCGGTAGCTACCTTCATCATATTAATATTCTTCTCACTTCTCAGAAAATGATATCTCAGATCAATGTGCTTAGTCCTCTCATGTTCGACTTTTTCCTTAGCTAGACATATTCCACAAAAATTGTCACAATACACTATAGCCTGATCATGATGCAGACCAAGATCACTAACTAATCCTTTTAACCATATTCTCTCTTTAACAACTTCTGTAAATGCTATCTACTCTATTTCAATAGTAGACAAAGTAATTGTAGCCCGCAAAGTTGTCTTCCAACTATCAACAAAAACACCAAGAGTAAATACATAACAAGTCATTGACCTCCTACTGCCAACATCTCCAGCAAAATCAGAATTAAAATACCACTAACTAAACATTGTGCGTCATCCCAATAAATGAGACTAACATCAGATGTACCACTAAGATAATGAGAGATCCTCTTCATGGCTTGCCAATGTTCCTTCCCAGGTTACCCCATGAACCTACTAACACCACTAACATCATGTGCAAGATTCGGTCTAGTGCAGACCATATCATACATTAAGCTTCTAACCGCACTAGCATATATGACTTGAGACATATAGTCCTTCTCAGCATAAGAAATATCTTCTAAGAGAATCTAGGCTTAGCCGATGACATGCAAAACCTTGACAATGTCTTCTAAATGTAACCATTTTATGACAAGAATATCTTCCTCTTATCTCTTTCCTTATATATCTCTATCCCCATAATCTTTTGCACAACACCCAAATCATTCTTCTTAAACTCAGCATTGAGAATACTAGGGGTGAGAAGAAATTCCGGACACCCGGGCCCGGATCCGGTATGGACCCGCCGGACCCGGACCCGGTCCAGCTGGGTCCGGGTCCAAAAAAAGGTACCCAGTTGCAACCGGTTCCAATTCTAGGTAGAATCTTTTTTGGACCCGGTACCTGGTGGGTACCCGGTTTGACCGGTTCTGGATCTGGGTACCCGGTGGGGGCGGTCTGGGTCCGGATACCCGATACTTGGAATTAGTTTTTAGTTATATTTTAATAGTGAGGTGCTGAGTTGACCCAAACATAGTGAAGGGTAAATCAGCCTAATCCACTTTAGATTGTAACCCTAAGTCTAAACTCTAAAGCTCCCACCCAGCCGTTTTTGGTGCCTCTTCTCTCTCTCTCTCTCTCATACTTCATTTCTCCCCCTCAATAATCTTTACTCTGTTCATAGCAATCATCATTCTTAAGGTATATTTCTTTTTACAGTTTATCTCTTTCATTTTAAATTTCTGTATTTTTTTTATAAATTCATGCTTTTGTTATATAAATTCAGTTCTTTATGGTTTTTTTTTTTTTACTTATTGTGGAATTTCGAAATTAATGAATGAAATATCAAACAAATGTATTCGTTCCATGTTTAGATATGAAGTAATTGATTTGCTTCGCCCATGTTATTTGTATTTATATGTCAAATGGTTGTTGGTTGTATATAATTCTCTTAAGTTTAACTTCTTCTACTGAATCAATTCATTTGGTTGTATATAATTCATGAGAAACTCAAGCATCAAAGTTAAACTTCGTCAACTGAATTTCATTTTAAATCTCTGTCTTTCTTTTTATAAATTCGCGTTTTGTTATATAACTTTGTTTGTCTCTGTTCCATTCATTCACTAATTTGATGTAGATATTTGCCTCTTGTTCTTTTCAATCATTGTTCATCATGGTACTTAATTTATATTTGTTCCACATTCTGTATTAATATTAAGTTTTATATGGTTAAGTTTTATATTAAGCTTACTGATTTGGAAGAAAATTCAAATAATTTTTTTTTTCCTTTCAGTGGCTTCATAATGACAGAATCTGTATCAGAACGGATCATTTTGGATGATGAAAGTGATGTTGGCACGGGAATCAAATCTGCAGAGCCACCAAAGATTGGTGACAAAAGGAAGTCGGAGTATTGGAGCCATTTTTGGGACATAAGAGATCCATCAACTGGTAAAATTCAAAAAGTAAAATGCAAGTATTGTGAAAAGGTTTTATCTGGTAATAGTAATAATGGGACTTCCTCTTTGAAAAAATACCTTCTTACTTGTGTGAAATACCCTGTAAATATTGATAAAAAACAGAAACTTATTTCTGTTTTTAGACCTTCTCCATCAGCACCTGCTACTGAAGTTTCATTGAATAATAATTTTGATCAAAATGCAACTAGGCTTGCTTTGGCTAAAATGGTTATTGTTTATGAGCAACTATTTTCTGTAGTAGAGCATGAAGGATTTAGATACTTTTGTCATGTTGGTCTTCCATGGTTTCACATCCTTTCACGTTTCACCGTTGCAAGGGATGTGAAAAATTTATATGTTTCTGAAAGTCAAAAATTGAAGCACACATTGAAAGCTTTGAAATCAAGATTCTCTTTAACAACTGATTGTTGGACTTCTATTCAAAATTTTAATTATCTTTGTTTGACTGCCCATTTTGTTGATGATGAGTGGAAGTTACACAAAAGGATTTTGAATTTTCAACTTATGGATAGTCATAAAGGTAAGGAGATTGGAAAAGTTGTGGAGGCATGCATTCTTAAATGGGGGATTGAGGATCGATTGTCATGTTTAACAGTTGATAATGCAAGTTCTAATGATTTGGCGGTTAGATATTTGAAAACCAATTTTTAGAAATTGTTTTGGATGGTTCATACTTTCATATAAGGTGTGCTTGCCATGTTCTCAATTTGATTGTAAAATATGGTTTGTCTATGGTGAAAAACTCAATTACTCGTATTCGCGGTGCCGTAAGATATGTGAGGAGTTCTCCTTCTAGAGCTAAATTGTTTGCACACTCTGCTTCGCTTGTTAAAGTTTCTTGTAAAGGGTCTGTTGTTCTTGATGTGTCAACTAGATGGAATTCTACGTTTACTATGCTTATACTGCTTTGAAATTTGAAAAGGCTTTTAATCGGTTTAAAGAAGATGACCCTAATTTTAGTAAGGAACTTAAGGAAGGAGTTCCAGAAAAAGAGGATTGGGTAAATGCTAAAGTGTTAGCAATGTGTTTAAAGCAATTTTACGAGTCTACTAAGAAGATGTCTGGAAGTTTGTATGTCACTGCCAACTTGCATTTTCATGAAATGTTGGGTGTCCTTTCATCTTTATTGGAATGAGAAAGTTCTTCAAATTTAGATATTTGTAAAATGGGTGTTCAAATGAGGGAAAAGTTTGATAAATATTATGGAGATCTTGGCAAGTCAAATGTAATGATGCTAGTTGCGGTTGTTCTTGATCCCTGTTATAAGCTTAGGTTTGTGAAGTTTTCTCTTAAGAAGTTGTTTCCTCATGAGAATTCGAAAGTTGATGAAATATGTGATCATTTGTATGAAGTGCTTAAAAAGTTGTTTGACTTCTATAATGCTAGTCTCTCTTCTTCTTCCAAGAATCTTGATCATGATTCTAGGCTTTTTAGTATGAATGGTAAAGATGGCGAGAATGCAAATTCGGCTAAAAATGAGCAAATGAAGAAAATCTATGATGAATTTGATGAGGAAGATTGTGTTGTTGAGAAATGTGAACTGGACACTTATCTTGAGGAAGTTAGAGAGAAAAGGGTTGAAGGAGAGTTGTTTGATATTTTGCACTGGTGGAGGGGTAAAAGTGAAAAATACAAGGTATTAGCAATCATGGCTAAGGACATTTTGGCAACACCGGTTTCTACGGTTTCTAGTGAATCGACATTTAGTACATCGGGTCGTGTACTTGATCAATTTCGTAGTAGTTTAGGGCCAAAGATGGTAGAAGCTTTAGTTTGTGCACAAGATTGGCTAAGAGCATCAAATATTTGCATGGATATTGAGCGGTTCTTAGAGGATGTTGAAAAGTATGAACAAGGTATCATTCATCACTTAATAAAATTTATCATCTATTTTACTTGTCTTTTGAAAAACTTACTAATCTTGTTGATTAATTTGTTTAGAATTGGATGCTAGTGGTCTTACGCAAGCTGATGATATTGTTGGAGACAATTAATTTAAAGTTTTGTTTTTTTTATACAATTTTATTTCATTTTTCAAATTTTAATGCACTAAGCCACTAACAAGTTTTTTTTTGTGTTTTATATTTAGGGAAAGAGAAAATTATTTCATGATTGGAATGAATCAAGATCCCATTTGTAAATTTTTTAAGCTTTACAAAGTGTGTTTTGTGAGACTTTGCAACTTTTGTGCTCTTGTAACTTGAGACTTGTAAAATTGTAATTTATTATGTATTGTGGATTTAGTTGTTTAATTTATGATGTTTGTAGTGTATTAAATGTGAATGTTTCTTATGAAAATGGCATTTAGGCCCATTTAACTTGTAGTACTTTCTAGTAAGTAGGCCTTTAGGCCCATTTAATTATTTTTTTAAAAAATTTTATAGCTCAATTAGTCCATCTTAGTATATTGTTGAACTTACAACTGGGTACTCATTTCTGGATCTGGTACCCAGCGGTTCCGGGTTTGGGTCCAAAAATTTAGGACCCGGTTGGACCAATTCCAATTCCAGATTTTTAATACCCACTGGGTCCGGGTCTATGAAATTCTACCGGGTACCCGGTTGTGCTCACCCCTAGAGAATACCCTTCAAATTTTGAATATCAGACTTGGACTTTGCAGCTATGAGCATATCATCTACATATAGGACCAGATAAATCATCGAGCCATAATACAACTTGTTGTGATACATAAAACAATCATATAGACTCTTGTTGTTTTAATATCCTTCATGATTGCTCTAAAGGGATTTAATATACTACTTATTCCAATAAGATCCATATTTCTTTTAGGGAGCTCATTTCTTTAGTTACTCCTTAGTTAAGCGTGCTTGGCTGTGAGTAGTCCAGGGATGGCTGACCTCCTCGGAAGTTTCTCGGGGTGCGCAGTGAGCACAAAATATGCCGGAAGAACTTGTGTTGGTTAATGAGGACAATTGTTGGCTCTGGATGTGCATTGGTGACGATAGACTCGACTCCGATGGGTCGGGTGTTATAAATCATATCAGAGCAATCCTACGACTGCGTGTTGGGGCGACCCTAAGGCCGACAGGCCGAATATTAGGAGTCCTCAGACGCCTAGTGGGGGAGGATTCAGGGGTTGTATTGTCATAAGGAGCGACCCAGAGGTCGTCAGACCAAATATCTGGACTCAAGCGATCAATCTTCAGGCTGGGGGGACCTACAGGCCGTATGCCGAATATGTGGAGTCCTTAGGTGCAACGAGGGCGTTGCTGTCCTCAAGTGGGGGTGTATGTAACATCCCTCATGATTTCTCTAAATGGATTTGATATAGTACTTATTCCAAGAAGATGCATCTTTCTTTTAGGAAGCTCATTTCCTTAGTTACTCCACAGTTAAGCTTGCTTGGCTGGGTGTAGTCCAGGGATGGGTGACGTCCTAGAAAGTTTCTCGGGGTACGCATGAGTGAGGACAAAATGCGTCAGAAGAACTTGTGTTGATTATTGGGGACAATTGTTGGCTCTAGATGCGCATTGGTGATGATAGACTCGACTCCGGATGAGTCGGGGTGTTACAGTTGTAGCCCAACTCAATCATATAGCTATCGAAACTTTTGTACAATTGCCTAGGAGACTACTTTAGTCCATACAAAGATGTCTTCAATCTGAAACATAATTTTCTTTTATGGGAACTTGAAACCCATCTGGTTGAGTCTTATAAATCTCCTCTTCTAGCTCCCTATGTAGGAAAATTGTTTTTACATCTAGTTGCTAAAGTTTAAGATTCTAATGTGCAACCATTCCTAGTAACACCATGATGGAAGTGTACCACTAGTAAAATAAATGCTATTTGCTGCGCTGATATTGCTGCGGTTTTACCTATACGCAGCAATATAATACACAAAAAAAATAAAAAAATTGAAAATGACAATATTGCTGCGGTTCCCGCCAAAAACCGCAGCAATATCGTTCAACGGGTCAATTTTGAAAAACATGTAGGGCCCACAACAGCTAATATTGTTGCGGTTTCCACGTAGGACCGCAGCAATATATTAAAAAAATACTTTTTTAATATATTGCTGCGGTCCTACGTGGCAACCGCAGCAATATTATTAAAAAAAAATATAAAAACGGGTGTTAGGTTTTTTCCTTCTCATTTTGTCAATCCTCACAGTCGTTTCCTTCCATTCTCTCAACCCTCTCTCTCTCTCAACCTTCCATTCTCTCAACCCTCTCTCTCTCTCAACCTTCCATTCTCTCAACCCTCTCTCTCTCTCAACCTCTCTTCTCTGTTTTCTCTCATCTCTCTCAACCTCAGCAATATCAACGACTCTTTCTTCGTCGTCCTTCGAACGAAGCGACACGTTCTCCTCGAACTCCAGTGCTCTCGTCAACCTCGAACGCAGCGACCGCTCCCGTCAGTCTCGACCGCAGCGACGCGACGAAGCCGCCAAGCCACCGGCCTCGACCAGAGTATTCGTGCTCCTCTACTCCGCCGTTCGATCCAGATCTGCCAGCCTTTTGTTTTTTCTCGCGTTTTTTTTGGTTATCAGTGATGATGTTCGATTTTTTTTTGATATATTTTCGATCGCTCTTTTAGATATTCGATCTGTTTGTTTCGATCGTTTTTTTTCGATCGTGATTTTAGTTTTTGTAGATATTTTTTTCATTTAGATATTCGATCTTTTTTTTTCCTTTTTTTCATTTTTTTCGGTTACTTTTTAGATCTGGTTGTGTTTGTTTTTCCTTGTAGATTCGTTTCTTTGTAGATATTCAATCGTTTTTATTTTTATTTTTTGTAGATATTCGTTTTTTTTCGTTTTTTGAATATATTCGATCATTTTGGTTGTGATCGCTTTTACTCTTTCGATATTCGATCGTTCCTTGTCTTTTTGTTTTTTTTCATTTTTTTCCGATTACTTTTTAGATCTGTTTGTTGTTTTTTAGCTTGTAGATTTTTTTTTTAATTTTTCATTTTAGATAGTTTTTTTTTCGTTTTTTTAGATTGTTTTTTCATTTTACATATTATTCTTTTGTAATATTCATGTAATTAATTTTTCATCTTTATATATTAATATATTAATGAGATTCATGTTATTTTATATTCAGTTTGCCTGAGACATAATGGATAATGAATGGGTTAATTGTTTGGTTTTAATATTTCAAATTTAATTGGTAAATGCAAAAAAAAAAAAAAAAACCTGTAGAGGGACATATTGCTGCGGTTTTGGTCTAAAAACCGCAGCAATATTACGTGTTAAACAGATAAAAAAATTATAATATTGCTGCGGTTTGGCCTAAATACCGCAACAATATTGGTATATATTGTTGCGGTTTAAAACCGCAGCAATATAATTAATACCTATTAGCAATAGGGCACTTTTTAACCGTAGCAAGTAGCATTTATGTGTCAGACCATTGGTGAGAAAATCTCAATTATAATCGACCACTTCCCTTCGAATGAACCCTCTTTATAACACCCCATATTTTTATATAGACGTGGCCACGGTCCGGGCTGGGCTGGTTCAGGGCCGGGTTGTTAGCCGGGCCGGGCCAAGTGGAAAGGAACCTGAACTGGAGCAGGAAGGTGGTCGGTCTGATCCGGTCCAGGGCCAAGGTTACCAAGAGCGGAACCGGGACCAGAAGCAGCGGTTTGCCACGTGCTGGAAGCGGTTCAAGGCGGGTCGGTTCAGGGACCGAGGAGCGGTTCAAGGCGGGTCGATCCACGGTTCAAGGCGGGTTCGGTTCAGGGCCGTAGAAGCGGTTCAAGGCGGGTCGATCCACGGTTCTGTGCGGGCCGGTTCAAGGCTGGGTCGCTTTGGTTCATGACCCCAAGTCATTAACAACGGCCCACAAGCCATTAAAGGGGAGACACATATGGATCCCGACGAATTATAAGATTTTGAGCATAATTAAATAATAAAGAACAAGAAAAACCAACTATTGACGATAAATAAGAATATAGGAATAAGAATGTATAACAAATATTGCATTACAATAAAATTTACAATGTCGAAGTAAGACCTCAGAAGATAAATAAGATATACGTTTAAATATTTACTTTATAATAAGAACTTACAATATCGAAATATAAATATGCAATAAATAAGAATTTGCAAATCTGAGAATTTCAGTACAATAAGAATTTATGGTATCTAATTTATTTACAATGAGAATTTAAATGGTTACACAAATAAGAATTTACAATATATATGATTTAGAAGAACAATAAATTTTGTATGTAATACTTATAATCAAATTAATAAAAACATTTACAATAAGAATTTAAATGGTTACACAAATAATAATTTACAATATATATCATTTACAAGAACAATAAAATTTTGTATGTAATTCTTATAATCAAACTAATAAACCAACCCCCCCCCCCCCCCCCCCATAAACCCCCCCTTTTTGATGGGAGGGGGGGCTTGGACTTACATTTGAAGATTACAATATAATTTGGCAATCATATTGAAATTTTTTGAGGAATTACAATATAATTTGGCAATTGTATTAAAATTTTCAAGGAGTAAGCTGACTAGAATCCCGAAGGAATTAAAGCCCACGTAGTTCTCTACATACCTTATTTTATTTGAAGTCGTGGTTAACAGTTGACAGTTCACTATTGTCCTCCATCTGTATGTTCCCCTGCATTGGATGAACTAGATGATTCGGTCTCCATTAGCATCCAAGGATCATCTTCTTTTGCTTCATCTTCCCTTAATCCTTGCGTTCTTTTTTCGGCTTGATCCCAATCTTTCTTGCAAACGCATATCTCGATGATTTGTGGAGATAGACGAGATCTTTTTTCATCCAGCACTCTTCTACCTGCACTAAATGCTGATTCCGAAGCAATAGTTGATGCTGGAATTGCAAGTACGTCGCTTGCAATTCTAGCCAAAATGGGGAATTGATTTTCCTTAAGTTTCCACCATTTAAGAATGTGGAAATCTAAACCTGTTTCAAATTAATAGGACAAATAATCGTCTACCCCTGCGCAAGCGGATCCAAAAACACTAGTTTTTTGTTTCTTCAATATGTTAGTAATTAAAAAATCAAAGCGAACAATATTTGTATGTCCGGAAGTCGGAACGAAATCGGGGTCATAAATGGAGACATAATGATCATGAAGTTCCTCCAAAAGATGTCTACACTTTAAAACATAACTGCCAACATCATAAGAAACACATAAACATTGATAATAGAAATTTAACAAGTTTGATAGGCCATCAAGTTTAAGCGCCGGATCAAGTATACAGGCAACACCATAAATGTACGAAAATTCACTAAAATATGCAAACCACTTTACCTTCATGCTATCAAGCACAACTTTGATTTCACTCACATCCAATTTCTCATTGATGGCATGTACCACATTAATGCATTCTACAATTACCGAATGAATGTTGGGTTCATAAACCAAATAAAATGTGTTAGTTGCATTGTGAAAAGATTTAAGAACATCCCGAACAAGCATTGTAACTGTCAATGATAATCAGTAATCAACATATCTTCTTTCGAAACAACTTCATTATATAAAGGAGTCATAACATCACGATACCTGATTGCATCATTCAGCAGCTTATAAGTAGAGTTCCATCGAGTTGGAGTATCAAGAGACCAGACCTTCTTCGGCAAGCCGAATTCTTTACACAATGCCATGTACCACCTCTTAATCTGGCTTTTTCTTAAGACCCTAACGATATTTCTAATGGGCTCTAATGAAGGTTGTAAACAAGTTATACCTTCTTGAATAGACAGGTTGAGTATATGAGTACAAAATCTAACATGTAAGAATTGGCCATCAAATATAAGCTTAAACGTACTATCCTGCTTCAAGAAATCAATGGCCTTAGTGTTGGCCGTTGCATTATCCATATATAATGAAAACACTTTATCAAGCAAATGGTATTTCTTACAACACTCCATTAAACGGGCTTTTATGTTGTACCCACTATGACTCTCTTCCATAAGCTCAAAAGCAATGATACGTTTCTGCAAAAACCACTCATCATCGATCCAATGGGCAGTAACACACATAAAAGGTTCACTAAAACACGAGGTCCATATGTCCGTTGTCAGGCTAATGCGACCGTTGAAGGTACGGAACATCTCCATCATATGACTTCTATAGAGATGAAATGCAGTTTGTGTGCGACACTTAAGTGTGTTCCTAGGGACTTTCCTAAATACTGGTTGCAAAGCAGTTCTATTGAAACATTCATATGCATCACTTTCTCCATGGTTGAACGGCAATTCATCAGTGATAGCATATTTAGCAAATTCATCAATCATACGATCTCTATTGTAGGAGAAAGGCATACCTGCGCAGGGCATCTCACCAGCATACCCGTGGAGTTGTGTCTGGGTGTTTCGGTCCCTGCCACGGCTAACATTCTCTGCCGTAAGGCCACATTTGTTGGTCAAATGACGACCTAAGGTCCCCGTTCCACCACCGTTCCTCCAGTTGTAAGTCGGTGGTGGGTTGACGCCTGCATTCTTGCAAAGTTGACAAATGCACTTCCATTGTCTGGGTTCGTTGGTTGCAAGTTTTTCAAAGAATGGCCACACCCATGACACCTTTTTGGTACCTTGAGGTTGTGAGCCACAAGCTCCGTCGTCGTCGTTGCCCACGCCGGTTTCACCGGCTTCATCTACGATATTTAAGTTAACATATATTTACTCATTTTCGATTAACATAATACAAAATTAATTAGCTAAGTGCTAGTTCATTTACGTTCTTATTATGAATACTTATTATTGCAAAAATATTATTAATTAAACAAAATCACGATTAACTATCTTAATTTTAAATCATTAATAATCACAATTAATTAGCTAAGTGATAGTTTATTTATGTACTTATTATACATAATTATTATTGCTAAAATATTATTAATTTTAAATAATCATGATTAAGTATCTTAATTATTTAAGATTAACATAATCACGATTAACTAGCTAAGTGTTATTTGATTTACATAATTGTTATTGCTTAAATCAATTTTATGTAACATAATCAATAATAATTATCTTAATCATTATTGAATAACACCACTACCCTTAACTACCTAAATCATACTTTTTTTACATAATGTTTATTGATTAAATCATTTTTATGTAACATAATCATGATTAATTAGTCTAATTGATATCAGTTAACATAATTACCATTACATAATTATTGTTCCTAAAATATTATTGTTGACCCTTGAGTTTTGAAGATGACCTAACCACAAAAGACATAGTATATTTTATTTATGTTGTTGCAAGGTAATTCATGCTCGAGCTAAGAGAATACTTGATTGAAGATTAAAGCGGAGAATTAATCAAGATCGAAGTAAAGATGTTCGAGAGATGAAGAATCAAGCATGGAATGAAGATTAGAATACATTAGGGTATTTATTATCTTCTTGTTAAGGTTGAGTAAAAGCTTAATTAAGTTCGTGGTGAATTCTCAAAGGAACTTGGTTCTGTTCCCATGAAAGGAACAGACCTGGCACTATAGGAACAAGGTTCGGGAACAAGACTTAAAAACTAATTTAGGAACTCCTAAGTGACTAATATTGTGCGCCTAAGTAATTTGTGCCCAATATAGTTGTTAGAGTTTTTAGGGATATTTTGACTAAGATCCATATTTTAGGAATTAGTTTAAGTTTGTTAGGAAAAGATTTTAAAAGATTTTTGATTTTAATTAACTGATTTTCAAATATTATCTTTTATATTATTTTATCTTTTATATTTTATTTAAAAGATTTAGTTTTCGAAAATTTAATATTTCCGGTTTTTAAAATGTTTCGGATTTTTAATATAAAATGTTTTTCCGGTTTTTAAAAATTTTGAAAAAGATATTTTTCCTAAAAACTAGCTAAAGATTTATTTATTTATTTCCTAAAACTAGATTCACGCCTAAATACTGCTACACGTTTATGTAGTTAGTGGATTTAGTGGCTTAGTTAATTATCCTCCAAGTATTTAATTAATTAAATAAGTTTAATTATCTCCAAGTTTTGAAAACCACGTAATTGTTACTGCTTCTTATGAAGTGAAGTAGTGGATTAGTGGATGCTTTACATGACATGGAATAATTAATTTAATTTAATTAATTAATTAAACATCATGGAGAACATGTGATAATGGTTAATTAGTGGAGAACATGTCTTGTCTTAATTGTCTATAAATAGGCGCCTAATTCATTTGAGAAAATGTGTCTGACTTAGTTAATTTGTCTTAAGTTATCTAAAGTGTCAGTGCCTTTCCTTAAGAGAATTCATACTTACATTAATCGAGTTTATTACTCTTCCATTTTTACAAAGTGTATTTTTGAGAAAAGGGTTTGAGTGAACTCTTGTAAGTGTGAGAAGCTTTAGAGAAGAAAAGAGAAAGAGAAAGAGAAAGGAACTTCGAGTGAAGTTTGAGAGAAAACGTCAGTTGTTGGGAACTGTCGTTGGGAACTTGAGTTGAGTGACTTAAGTTGAGAATCGAGAGAAAAGTAATAGGTTGTAATCAGAGTTGTTTTGGCCTATTATAGTGGAAAGTTGTTTAAAATCCCTTGTGGTCGAGGTTGTTTCTTCCTACTAGGCCTAGGAAGTTTTTCCTCGTAAAATCTCTCGTGTTCCCATTGTTTGTTCCCAAGTTTACTTTTAATTCCGCAAAAAGTATAGCTTATTCTCTCACTATAATTCACCCCCCTCTTATAGTGCTCATATTATACAACAATTGGTATCAGAGCGGGAACTCTAATATTCAGGAAACCCTGTTGAGTTCAAGATCTTGAAAAATATGAATACTAGAGAGAAACTGGAAGAAGGGTACTCTACGCAGAGGCCACCAATGTTCAATGGTAAGTTTTACACTTACTGGAAGAACAGAATGGAGATCTTTATCAAAGCCGACAATTACCAGGTATGGAGAGTCATAGAGGTAGGTGATTTTGAAGTCACTACCACTAATGACAAGAATGAGGTAATTCCTAAATCTATATCTGATTTTGATAAAGCTGATTTCGAAAAGATGGAAATTAATGCTCTTGCTATAAAACTGCTTCATTGTGGTCTTGGACCTCATGAACACAATCGTGTCATGGGATGTAAAACCGCAAAACAAATTTGGGATCTTCTTGAAGTCACTCATGAAGGTACGAGTGAAGTTAAGAGATCAAAAATAGATCTTTTGATGAACCAATATGAACTTTTTCAAATGAAATCAAAAGAGTCTATCCAAGACATGTTTACACGCTTTACTAATATTTTAATGAGCTAACATCTCTTGGTAAAGTGATTACATCTGAGGAACAGGTACGAAAGGTCCTAAGGAGCCTTCCTAGGGATCGTGGATGGCTAAGGTAACTGCCTTACAGGAAACTAAGGACTTTACTAAGTTCAATTTGGAACAACTTGCTGGTTCCCTTATGACTCATGAGTTGCAATTGGACAATGAGAATGGAGACATGTCCAAGCAAAATCGATTGCCTTAAAAGCTGATGAAATGAAGACTCAGAAACTGATGAAGAAGAATCCGCTCTCATGGTCCGAAAATTCAAAAGAATGTTTAGGAACATGAAGAATGGAGATTACAAAGGTAAGAATAAGAAATATTCTAACAAACTTGTTTGTCATAAGTGTGGCAGTTCTGAGCACTTCATCAAGGATTGTCCCCAATGGGAACAAGAAAAAGGCAAAGGAAGGGAAACGGCAGAGATAGGAACAAGGAATACAAAAACTCCTATACTCGATCTGACATGAAGAAAGCTATGGTTGCTGCATGGGGAGACTCTGACTTCGAAGAAGAAGATGATCCTCAACCAAATGAGGAGACTGCAAACTTCTGTCTTATGGCTCTTGACAATTCCGAATCTGATGAAGAGATTGAATCTCTTGAGGCAAGTCTAGACACCATCAAAACTCGTCTTAATTCTTTAAGTAAAGAAAATTTATTTGAGTTTATTGTTGACGCTGTAAATGATTGCAAAGATGAGACCATTAAACTAAAACAATGTCAACATGCTTTAATGTCAAAGGAACATACCTCTTGGCTTAAAAGTGTTCGAATTGATATTGAGAAAAGATTTTTCGATTGTTTGACAAAAATCTTAAATTAAAAGAGGATTTCGAAAATCTTAAAAATGAGAACTACTTGTTAAGTCTTGAGTTATCACAATAAAAGAGTTTGTTCCTGAAGTAAGTTTATTTGACATTAAATCAGTTCCCTTGCAAAGTTTCAAATCTGAAATAAACGAATTGAAAAACCATGTTTCATTTTTGGAAATTGAAAATAATGAACTTGTAGGGGAACTGCACCAAATGAGAAATGAAAAGAAAATGCTACCTATTCCAAACTGGATTAAGAACCCTCAAACAAAACGAACTGAAGGTCTTGGTTTTAATCACAAAAAGAAATTTGAAAAACCTAAAAAGAGAGTTGATTTACCAAGTGATAAAGTTTGTATGTTTTGTGGGAACACTGGTCATTTTAGGAACTCTTGTCCTAAAAGACTTGGTCGCATTAATGAGAACTTGGAAACAAGTAGAGTAATTTGGAAAAAGAAATCTATTGTTCCTGAAGGAAAGGAACCCAAGAAAGATTGGGTTCCTAACTCTAACAATTAGTTTTCTTGCAGGTTGGAGTGAGGGGGAACAACACATGGTACCTAGACAGTGGTTGTTCTAAGCATATGACTGGAGATAAATCAAGATTTCTCTCACTCTCAGCCTATAATGGTGGAAGTGTGACTTTTGGTGACAACAAGAAAGGTAACATAGTTGCCATGGGCAAAGTTGGTAAGTCATCGTCACATTCCATAGATAATGTTTTCTAGTTGATGGATTAAAGCATAACTTGTTAAGTATTTCCCAATTCTGTGATAGAGGGAACTGTGTGAAGTTTAATAGTGAAAAATGTTTAATTGTCAACAATAGCACAAAGGATATCATTTTGGAAGGAACAAGGAAAGGGAACACATATGTTGTGGATCTCAACCTTGTTCCCAAAAACAAATTCACATGCCTTAGTGTTATTGATGATGATTCATTTTATGGCACAAGCGTCTAGGTCATGCTAGCTTTTCTTGCTTGACAAACTGCGTTCTAAAGAACTAGTTTTAGGTTTACCCTCTACTAAGTTTCATTTAGATCATGTTGTGATGCATGCGCAAAAGGTAAGCATGTTAGGTCCTCTTTCAAGTCCAAGAATGTGGTAAGTACCACAAGACCTTTAGAGTTAATCATATGGATTTATGTGGACCTATGAGGATACAAAGTAGAGTGGAAAGAAATATGTTTTGTAATTGTAGATGACTTCTCTAGATTTACTTGGGTTATTTTTCTTTCTAGCAAGGACGAGACTTATGATGAGTTCCTTGTCTTTGCAAAGAAAGTTCAAAATTTGAGTGGTCATAAGTTACTACACCTTAGATCCGACCATGGTAAAGATTTGAAAAGTTTAAGTTCAATGACTTTAGCGAGACAATGGTTAGATCACAATTTCTCGCCCCTAGAACACCTCAACAAAATGGTGTTGTTGAAAGGAAGAATAGAACACTAGAAAGAATGGCTAGGACTATGTTGATAGCTAGTGGTCTTCCTAAAACTTTTGGGCAGAAGCTGTGAATACTGCTTGTCATATATAAATCGAGCCATGGTAAGACCTTTATTAAATAAAACTCCTTAGAGCTGTATTTTGGTAAAAAGCCCAATATTACATATTTCAGAACATTTGGATGTAAATGTTTTGTTCATAATAATGGGAAACAAAATTTGGAAAATTTGATGCTAGAAGTGAAGAAGTTGTATTCTTAGGATATTCTTCTAGTAGTAAGCTTATAGAGTGTATAATAAAAGGTCTATGTGTGTAGAAGAAAGTGTGCATGTTATTTTTGATGAAACAGATAAATTTGATGCAAGCACACAGGTTGAAGATGACTTCGAAATAGGATTGACAAAAGATCTAAGTCTTATTGATGAGACTTTGGAAGACGAAGTCATGGGAACAAAGCCAAGGGAACAACATCCTGTTCCTGTTCCCAATGAGGAAGAAGAAGAACTAGTGATGATACATAAGTGAATGAATCCACTATTGTTGAACCTGGTTCCTAAGTACAGGAAATAAAGATGATCAAGGAAACCAAGTTTCCATCCAGGATGTCCAACCAAAGCCTTGGAAAACTCATCGTTCCCATCCTGTGGAACTATAATCAGTGACATAAAAAGGGAACTCAAACGAGATCTCAATTGAAAAACTTTTGTGCTTTTCATGCTTTTCTTTCTATGTTGGAACCTAGGAATCATGAAGAAGCTCTCACTGATGCTGATTGGATCGTAGCATGCAGGATGAACTTCATCAATTTGAAAGAAACAAAGTTTGGCACCTTGAACCTAACCTAAACATAACAAGGTTATTGGTTTAAAGTGGGTGTTTGAAACAAATTAGATGAGTTCGGAACTATAATAAGAAACAAGGCCAGGTTAGTTGTGAAAGGATACAATCAACAGGAAGGCATTGATTATGAAGAAACTTTTGCTCCAGTTGCAAGATTGGAAGCAATTAGAATTTTCATAGCTTTGCTGCCTTCATGGGTTTTAAATTGTATCAAATGGATGTAAAATGTGCTTTTCTAAATGGTTATCTTAATGAGGAGGTATTTGTAGAACAACCTCCAGGTTTTGAAAGTAAAGAATTTCCTAATCATGTCTTTAAGCTTGACAAAGCTCTTTATGGGTTAAAGCAAGCTCCAAGAGCATGGTATGAAAGACTTTCTAAGTTCCTTCTTGAAAATGAGTTTAAAAGAGGAAAATTGGATCGAACCTTGTTTTTAAAATCAAAAGGAAAACATTTATTAGTTGTTCAAATATATGTTGATGATATTATATTTGGTGCCATAATGAATCTTTGTGCAAGGACTTTGCTAATCTCATGAGTAAAGAATTTGAAATGAGTATGATGGGTGAGCTCAACTTCTTCTTGGGGTTGCAAATCAAGCAAACAGAAGAAGGAATCTACATCCATCAACAAAAGTACATAAAGGAACTATTGAAAAAGTATGGTTTGGAAGCATCCAAAGTAAATCATACACCTATGGGAATTCAACCAGATTGGATGAAGATTCTATAGGAAAAGTGTGGATCAAACCAAGTATCGAGGTATGATTGGCTCATTACTATATCTAACTGCAAGTCGTCCTGATATTGCTTTCAGTGTAGGTTATGTGCAAGGTTTCAAGCCAATCCAAAGGAATCTCATCTCACAGCTGTGAAGAGAATCCTAAGATACCTCAAGGGAACAGATGATTTAAGCCTATTCTATTCGAGAAGTGATACCTTTGAATTAAAGGATTTGCGGATGCTGACTATGCAGGAGATCTGGTCAATAGAAGAGTACATCAGGTATGGTTCAGTTCCTTAGTCATAGTTTAGTTTCTTGGAGCACCAAGAAGCAAAACACAGTTGCTTTATCTACAGCAGAGGCTGAATATGTTGCAGCAGCAGCATGTTGTTCCCAAATGCTATGGATAAAACAACAACTACGTGACTATGGAATTTCTTTGAATGTGTTCCCATCTATTGTGATAATACTAGTGCTATTAGTATTTCTAAAGATCCCGTGCATCATTCAAGAGTCAAACACATCCATATTAGGCATCACTTTCTGAAAGATAATGTTGAAAAGGGTCTTATTAAAATGGAATTCTGTGAGACTGAACGTCAAATTGCAGACATTTTGACAAAGCCCTTAAATAGAGATAGGTTTGAGAAATTGAGACTTGAACTTGGCTTAATCAAGTTGAAATGATTGCTACAATATTCCCCTTTGTGTTAATTCTTTGGCATTATGTCTGAATGTGCATATTGATGTTTTTATTTGCTTAAATACATCACAATCTTATATGATTATTTCATTGTATAAGTAAAAATGTCTGAAAACTGCTCACCAATGTCCAATAATATTCCCCTTATTGTTCATAAGACAATTCTATGCCTTAAGTGATAACAAAGGATTAAAAGAATTAATGGTGTTCCAAAGTAGCAAGATTTCGTTGTTCCAAAACGCTGTTCCCAGCGTGTTCAGTTTAGATTTTTATTCTTTCAAAATTCAAAAATCCAAAAAATATTCTGTTCAGATTTTATTTCCTAAAAATCTGATTTTTCCTTATATCTCTCAAGTTAGTTGAAGATATTTTATTGATAGATTTTTTTTTCAAAAACGTGTACATACACGGTTTTATTATTTATTTTTATTCCTCTTAAACAAAACAAATTTTTCTTTCCTTCTCATAAAACCGAAAATACTCCACAAAATATGAATCCAAAAACACTACTCACTCTCTCTCCTCCCACAAAGCCGAAAAACCCTCTCCTTCCTCCCTAAATTGAATCACCTACACCCATGGATATTTCTCCCAATTCTTCATCAGAATTCTAAGAAAAGGAAGAAAATGGAAGAAACGTTGAAATGGAGGTTGAAGAACACATGCAACAAGTGAGGGGGAATCGGATGTTCCCGAGAGAGGAACAACAGAGTTGCTCGAAAAAATCCATGGCATCTAGGTATGTTCATGGACTTTTTATTGATGTTTCTTGGTGTAAAAGAGTAAATTTTTGTCAATTGCTCAATATGATCAAGTTTCAAGGGTGGGAGCATCTCTTTGTGAATTGTTATGGAAATAGTTTCATTCCTAAATTAATGGATGAATTTTGTGAAAAATTTTCCATGGATGAATAAGGAAAAAGAAAAAGAAAAGAAAAATGAAAAAGAAAAAGAAAAGAAAAATGAAAAAGAAAAGAAAATCGAAAAAGAAAAGGAAGAAGCTAAGAAGAAAGGGAAGAAGGTGGTTGAAGAGGTGGTGAAACCGGTTGCCAAAAGCACTAGAGCTAGTCAAAGAGTTCAAAACATGAAAGTGCTTAATTTTCCTTTGCTTGATACAGATGAAAGTTTTGAGGAAGATAAAGTTAGGGTGATTGATAGGGAAGATTATGAATCTAACCTACCTCCTTCTAGGGAACCGACTCCTGTTCCCATGGAAACCAATCCTCCTTTTCCTCCATCTCCACATAAATCTGCCTCACCATCTACACTAGCACCACAAAATGATCCTATCCCTCCCTCTACCTCAAAACCCTCCTGTTATGTTCCTAAAGATAAGAAAACAGATGATGTTCCCATTCCAGAGGAACAACCTATTGTTCCCAAACCTAAGGAACAAACAGCTGCACCAAATCCTTCTCAAAATGCTCCCTCGTCTTCTCAAAATCCTACCATTGGTTCTACATATACTCTAGCTCATGCTAGAAGATTGGATTCTTTGTTCTCCTTGGTTATGGGTCATTCGGAAGCAATGATGGAGTTTGCTACGGAAGCTAAGGATTTAAATGGGTTGGTAAAAAGGGTAATGCACAAAGTTGACAAAGCCTTGGACGGACAACAAGAGATCATGGCTCGGCTTGGTGAACTTTCTTCCTCCATTCAAGCAATGAACTCTAGGTTGTTGAAGTTGGAAGATATTGTGCTCAAGGGAAATGATACATTGGCCAAAAATCATCAAGAAGTGATGGCTAAACTTCATGATGTGGTGGAAGAAGTCGAGCAACCTCCCTCTCCTAAATCATAAACCTTTTCTAGTTTAGTTTGTTTTTGTGTGTGGGAACATGAACTTTGTTTAATATTTGTCTTTTCTATCCTTCTCCTTTAATCATGCTACAATGGAACTTGTTAATTTGATATTTCTAAGTTTGATCTTTTTGCATGTGTGCGTCTAAATGAATGGCTAATATTCTTGGATTGCGGTTTTTGAGAGTTGAATGCTTTATTTGCTTATACTAACCAAATTATTTCTCACAAGTTTCGTGGTGTGATGTTTTTAGTAGATAATATTCATCTTTTTGAAATCGTGGACTAATGTTTTTGAAGATGCCAAAGGGGGAAAGATAAAGGCAATCAGAGTAAATTTTTTTTTGTCATGGATTATGTTCTCATATTTCTACTTTACAAAATAAAATAACGAGTCTATATACTTAATTTAACTTGGTTACATACTTTGTTAAAATTATTTTTATATGACTTATGTGTATTATTATTAGTATATGCCTTTTGTTGTCATCTTCAAAAAGGGGGAAATTGTTGACCCTTGAGTTTTGAAGATGACTTAACCACAAAAGACATAGTATATTTTATTTATGTTGTTGCAAGGTAATTCATGCTCGAGCTAAGAGAATACTTGATTGAAGATTAAAGCGGAGAATTAATCAAGATCGAAGTAAAGATGTTCGAGAGATAAAGAATCAAGCATGGAATGAAGATTAGAATACATTAGGGTATTTATTAATCTTCTTGTTAAGGTTGAGTAAAAGCTTAATTAAGTTCGTGATGAATTCTCAAAGGAACTTGGTTCTGTTCCCATGAAAGGAACATACCTGACACTATAGGAACAAGGTTAGGGAACAAGACTTAAAGGTTAGGGAACAAGACTTAAAAACTAATTTAGGAACTCCTAAGTGACTCTAATATTGTGCGCCTAAGTGAAACTTGTGCCCAATATAATTGTTAGAGTTTTTAGGGATATTTTGACTAAGATCCACTATTTTAGGAATTTAGTTTAAGTTTGTTAGGAAAAGATTTTAAAAGATTTTCTGATTTTAATTTAATTGATTTTCAAATATTATCCTTTTATATTTTATCTTTTATCTTTTATATTTTATTTAAAAGATTTAGTTTTCGAAAATTTAATATTTCCGGTTTTTAAAATGTTTCGGATTTTAAATATAAAACTGTTATTTCCGGTTTTGTAAAATATATTTTGAAAAAGATATTTTTCCTAAAAACTAGCTAAAAGATTTATTTTATTTATTTCCTAAAAACTAGATTGCACGCCTAAACCTACTGCTACACGTTTTATGTGGGGTGACAAAGAGCAGCTTGCTTCATTGGATCATTGCTCGGCTCGATGGGTACTTCTAGTGGTTTGCCGGACGGAGAAGCTCTTGTTTTCTTTCAGGAGTTGGTTGGTGGCATGTGGGCAGGGTGCAGAATCTGCTCAGCACTTGTTCTTTGCTTGTGAGTACTCTCAGCAGGTTTGGGGTCTTTTTTTCACATTGAGAGGCTTCCCGGATGATTGCTTCTATCGACTGTCCTTCTCTATGTTGACTGGGGAAGCCTCCTTCACAGTCGGTGGCCAAAAGACCAAAGTCTTCACTTACTACCTAATTCCGAGTGCCGCATCCACAGGATAAGCATTCATTTACCTTTCAAAGAGCCTTTATCCCGCAGCAAGTTAGTGGATTTAGTGGCTTAGTTAATTATCCTCCAAGTATTTATTTAATTAAATAAGTTTAATTAATCTCCAAGTTTTGTAAAAACCACGTAATGTGTTACTGCTTCTCTTATGAAGTGAAGTAGTGGATTAGTGGATGCTTTACATGACATGGAATAATTAATTTAATTTAATTTAATTAATTAAACATCATGGAGATCATGTGATAATGGTGTAATTAGTGGAGAACATGTCTTGTCTTAATTGTCTATAAATAGGCACCTAATTCATTTGAGTAAAATGTGTCTGACTTAGTTAATTAGTCTTAATTTATCTAAAGTGTCAGTGCCTTTTCCTTAAGAGAATTCATACTTACATTAATCGAGTTTATTACTCTTCCATTATTTTACAAAGTGTATTTTTGAGAAAAGGGTTTGAGTGAACTCTTGTAAGTGTGAGAAGCAAGAGAAAGAGAAAGAGAAAGAGAAAGGAACTTCGAGTGAAGTTTGAGAGAAACGTCAGTTGTGGGAACTGTCGTTGGGAACTTGAGTTGAGTGAATTAAGTTGAGAATCGAGAGAAAAGTAATAGGTTGTAATCAGAGTTGTTTTGGCCTATTATAGTGGAAAGTTGTTTAAAATCCCTTGTGGTCGAGGTTGTTTCTTCCTACTAGGCCTAGGAAATTTTTCCTCGCTAAATCTCTCATGTTCCCATTGTTTGTTCCCAAGTTTACTTTTAATTCCGCAAAAAAATATAGCTTATTCTCTCACTATAATTCACCCCCCCTCTTTTAGTGCTCATATTATACAACAATTATTATTGTATCATAATCATGATTAATTATCTACATTGACTTAATTATTTACATTGACTATTAAAATAATCATAAATAAATTTCTAACTGATAGTTGATTTGGTAATTATTGAACACTAACCCGGCTGTTGCATGTTTGAAGCAGATGGTTGTCGGTTGGATGGTTGCACAAATACTTCATTATCATCTAACAACTCATGTTCTAAATCTTCGATGAAATCGCTATTGTCGATGGACGGTGAATTAGAAGAACCACCCCTTCGGCTAGTTGAACCACCGCTCTTACCTCTTCCAGTTATTTTTTTGAAAAATTTAGACATTTTTTTGGAGATAGAAACTAAAATATTAAAGTAATCTAGTAAAACAATAGCTTAAGGAACTAAAACTTAGCTAAGTAGAGAACAGAAAGCGAAACAAGTTTTTTTTTTCTTTTTGTAATAAATAAAGATGGAAAGTAGGATATTTAAGTAGTACTCAAGGAAATAGAAATAAAAGGATGTTTAAGAGTATGAAATTGAGATGCTGAGATGTGAGATGTGAAGAATGAAACTGATAGAATGCGGTATTTATAGGAATAATTTGGGGGGGGGGGAATTTTCATTTTGAAATTCAATTGGGGTGGGAAAATCATGAAATGAAGTATGTTGGGACTTGGGAGATACTTGCTGAATTGAGGTGAGCGGATGATAATTCACTCATCTGCAAATGAATAGTAGAGCTACATTGCAAAAGCTTGCAATTACATTGTGATCCTGCAAATTCATTCAATATGTTGGGAGTAACAGTAACAAATGAGTTATCTTTCATTTTTTTAAAAAAAAAATTTGCCCATGTGGCCTACATATAACACAATATACGGCTACATTTTCTCCTTCTCTCTTTTGATACTGTTACTAATAGTATGTTGGTGCATGGTGAAATCAAAAATGGTGGTTGCAACTTGCAGGCTTTTCAGTTTCCACCCATTGCTTCTTTCTTCTCCCTTTTAATCTTATCCTATCCTTTCCAGTTTCCACAACATTCACTCATTCATTATCTTATCACAATTCACAATTCTGAAGCTTCATAATTTCAAAAATCTCCTCTTCATTTTCGAAGGCTGGGGGACAGGGGATAGGTAGGGTAGGGCCGGAGGGAGAAGCGCAGGCAGGGATGGAGATGTCGCCAGACCGCCGGTCTTCAACGGTCCCAAGGAGAAGCGCGGTTCCCAAGTTCCAACCCATGGTTTCGAAATTCGAAGGCAGGGAAGGACATTTCGTCGGTTTTTGGGCCGGTTTTTGTCACAGGCAGGTTCAGGGTCTTGGACATCACGGTTACTGGGCCGGTTTTGTCGCGGTCCGAGGTACAGGTTCAGGGATGGTCACGGTTCAGGTTTAGGGTCAGGTTCGTGGGCGGGCTAACCCTCGGTTATATTCCGATTTACGGTCCATGTTCAGGGTGGTCCGGTCCATTACATGTTCAGGGTGGTCCGGTCCATTACCCCCAACTATGGACCCACGCCAACCCTCTCCTTTGTCCGGTCCTGGGCCGGTTCAGACCTGTTGTCTTAGTGGTCCAGTCCGGGCGGTTCCATCTCCGGTCTGGTCCAGGGTTGTACCCGGTTGAGCCCGCCCATTGGCCACCTCTATTTTTATACATGCTTAGTTAGTATTTTATTATTTAAGTTTATAAAAATAATTTAAAATATTCTTTTATTAAATATACTTTTATAGGTGTGTTTTTATTTCGCCTAAGCGGTGTAAGCACGTATTTGACTACTTCATTGTAAATGTTTTATTGAAAACGTTTCTGAAGTCGCCAACTAGTTTTTAAAGGAAGACTCATAAACCTAATTGGATATTGAGAAATTATAGGGACAAATTAGAGATTTATCCAATGTAGATTTTCTCATCCTAACTCCATAGATGGTCAATGAACCATAGATTGAGTTCGAGCGATGAAGGTACGAACACGGTCAGGAACCATGTCACCCATTGTTGGCCTCTACTTAATATCGATTCATGTTAATTTATATGCAATAGAAAGACCATAAAATATTTTCATGCACCTAAAAATAATTTAGTCTAGGTTGGTTTAGGAAACACATAAAAGACTATTTTTTGTGATAAATTATTAGGAAATCAAATTACTGGTAACCTAGCAGGTTGTTCAAATTAATCTAATTAATACTAGAACAATTCTTTAGGTCTTCATTAGCAAAAATAACATATGAGTGATGAAATTATTGAAAATGACAACCATATAGCATGCATGTATGAATAATAAATAAAAAGAAATAAAGGATTCGAATGTACAAAGACACGATTTATATTACAGATCTAGATGATAAAAGAAATGAGCAGTAACTTGAATATAAAAACAATATATTTATTCAAGGACCCTCAGGATTATACCGTGGCTTGGGTTAGAGAGATTGACAACATTCGGACGAGCAATCGTGAAGCCTAAAGGAAAATATGTGTTTTTGAATGATGAGTTTGTAGAGAGGTTTTGTAAAGGTTCATAAGGTATGAAATATATATATGTTGAAGTGTATTGTGAAACACCATCTTAAAATCGTACGAAAATCACGACCTATTTATAGGGAAAAAGAAATTGGGCATCACGTGTTGGGTACGCTAGGCGCGGGACCTATGTGACGCACAATCACAGACACACATTAGTGCGTCTGACGCATCATGCCCAATCAACTTCATACACGTGGTACACGCTTTGAAAAAGCTAAGGAAGAAAATTGCGCATTGCGTAGAGGAGTGCGCCAAACGCACAACTCGGTCTGACACATAATGCCACGTGTCATGTGTAGATTGGTGCACCTGACATAGGTGGGCAATGGTGTGCCAGGCGCAAGGTGTGCGCTAGGCGCACAAGCCTGGTTTTGACAAGTTTTGACAGCTTTCTTAGTAAAAACGCAAATGATTTTATTTTATCTTTTGACTCCGGAACTTTGATTCTAATTACGAAAATGTCTTTGAAAATATTTATTTATCAAAATAAAAAATTATCATGAATAATTAATTTTAGGCTTTTCAAAGGATTGAGCTCAAAATGCAATTAATTATCACTAATAATTAATTAAATTTTATAATAAGACTTAAAACACTTTTTGAAATAATTAATGATATAAGTATGTCAGTGGGGACTATTTACCTACACTCTAAAATGAATTGATTTTGTCAGTTTACTTAACTAAAGTAAAGAAGTAGTTAACAACTCCTAAAGTCGATTAACAAGGTTAATCTGTGAACATATATGAATTAACGTGATAAGGTTATCCTATAAACGGTTTAATATAGTAAAGTGTAGAACACTATTCATAGTTTACTAAAAGGGAATTAAGATGTCTATTCCTTTTAGTAACACTTACTAAATAAAGTTGATAGTTCCATAGAGCAAAACATTATCCATTTCTTTGTAAAATGATTGAGAGTTGGGTTAATCAAAGTTAAATTGCAAGAGATTCAATCTGATTGGGTCTCAAAAGAAGGATGTGACTTTGTTGATGCTAGAAATAACCTTGGAAAGAGGTATTCAATAATGGCTAATAATGTGTTGTATATTGGTTGCTTAATTAATTATGAACTTAGTTACCTAAGTTGTGTAAAATGAGATTTCACTTTAATATTGATAGATGAAGTAATATAATAAGGTTATTCTATTGTTTAATTAGTAATCACCAAAAGTAAGTTAATACCTCATATTACTTAAGTAAGTGTAAGTCCATGAAATACTTTGAAGTAATTTGAGTTATGTAATTAAACGACTTCTAATTAGAAATTAGGTTGACTCTCTCTACTAAGTAAGAATATGATCCATTAATGGTTGACATTTATAATAGTATTGGAATTGAACTTACGCGATAATATGGCCCATAATTGATTAAGTCTAATCAACCTTTGTTTAATGAATCTCGAATTGTGGAATCTACGCTAACTCTCCTTAGTTAATTGTAAGAGAGAGACTTATTGTAATTGTTGTTGTTGCTTGATGACAGTTGTTATCACTATTGAGATAAATTTTGATTGATAACCATGAAGTATAAAAGAGTATAAACTATTTATAAGCAACATATTTATATGCAAGTGTACAAGTTATGCGTAAGTGATTTAGTAACTCTCATCAGTTAATCCTAACTGAGAGACTTTTGTCATTGTGATGAATATGCTGTTGAATATGATTGTAGTGACAAGTTTTATGATTGGAATTGGATTGAACGTAAATGTATATATATATTGAACTTGAAATACGTATGAAGGTATGATAAATGAGTATAGTTCTCTAGAGTGAAGTCTTATAATGTGGTTGGATGTACAAAAGGTGTTAAGAATCACGAGTATTATTGGATGAGCTCCAAGAATGATGATTATGTTATGAATGATAATGGAGATTGATCTAAAGGGTAAAGTATCCTCGTCTGAATCGATGGATGAGGTGACATGAACAGTACCCCCATGGAATGTGAACCTTGGGGGGGTCTCCACAAGGAAACCTGCCCATCGCGCTGTGGGGCAATAATCGGGTGATATATCAAGTAAATTTAAAACATGTGGATGGTTGATTCAATCAGTGAAAAATGTACTCCATACTAGTTGCAATTATTGGCCAGAAGTAAAGCGAATGGTTGGATGACGACCCCCATTGTCGGAGTGTAAGCTTTGTCTCATCCGCTGCGTTCTCTTCCCCCCCGGTTAAAAGAAAGTTATCTCAAATTATGAAAGTTACATCGATATTAGATTCCCAATAAGGAATCATATCGTGGTAAGTTGTTTCGATATTGGATTGATAAGGAATCATATCGGGTAAGTAATGAATGTTTATTCAAAATTTGAATATGAATGATGATATTGGATTCCTGATAAGGAATCACATTTTGATACTGAATTCCTGATAAGGAATTGTACATGGTACGTCGTTATGATATTCGATCCCTGATAAGGAATCATATTTGGTATTGGATTCCCGATAAGGAATCATGTCATGGATTGTTGTCATGTTATTTAGTTCCTAATAAGGAATTGTTTGTAAGAAGTATAAGAAAGTGACTGATATAGTGTTAGATAATATAAGTTGGATTTCTGATAAGAAATCGATTAAAGAAAATAAGTCATATAACATATATCAGAGTTGGTTAACTTAGATTCCTCATAAGGAAGTATGATATGTTGAAAACTAATTAAATGAAGATATATGAGATATGTCTCTGCTTTAGTTTGCTATTTTATGAACGATGGTGTACTATGAAGTGCATTGAATAATGGTATTGCATGTATGTGTTCGTCAGAACTAATGCTATACTTTGTTATGACTTGTGTGATTAATTTGAGCATGATGATTGTTGAGTTTTGAGTCATTTTCAAGTAAAACCACCAAAGCATGTGTTAATCTTATTTATGGGTTTAGTACTCAGCTTTGCTGATGTGTCTATTGTTTTGTCATTTATGTGGCCTGCCACTTGGTGGATGGCAGTATCCTAAATGTTTTAGGTTGAACTTTAATCTTTTTCAAGTTGAAGCTGATACAAGATGGTGTGGTATTGTATTTCCTTTCGAAGTGAGGACGCTCGACTTTGTAATAGTTAGTCGTTTACTGTTTATAATATATCTCTCCATTTAAGTGTTGTTAGTGCTCTTGATTCTTTGTTGGGTGTTTCTCCGTGAAAGCGTTGAGGTTGTTGAGTTCTAGGATTTGGAAATATTTTATTTATTGAAATTGTACGTAACAGGTTCATATTATTTCTCACTTTAGAGTTATCCTATTTTCAAAGGAAACTCTGCCGGATTTTCTATAGAAATCTATGAGGGTAGAGTTTGAGAATCAGGGTGTTGTTGTAATAGTTAAATTAATTTGAATAGAATTGGGAATTGAGTTCCACACTCTCTGATGTAGTTCGGTGAGTGTGAAGGTAATAGTCTGAGTTATCTCGACTAAAGTCTCTTCCACTTTGCTTAATCTTCTGTAAGATGGTCAAAAAATTCGGGTTGTTACACTATCACGTGCCAATAGTTGTGCACAAATAATAAAAAGATAAGGAGAAAGTGAGTCCCTTGTCTAATGCCTCGAGATAGGTAAATCGGTCCCCTCGAATACCATTAACTAGAACAGAGAAAGTGGGGAAGTCACAAAAATCTTGATCGAGGTACACCAAGTGTTCCAGAAACTGAGTTTGTTTAAAGTAGATAAAATATAGCTCCATTCTAATCGGTCATAGGCTTTTTTCATGTCAAGCTTGACCGCAATCCAGCCTACCTTTCTAATTTTTTTCCTAAATGAGTGGAACACTTTATGGGCTATCAGGATATTATCCTAAATTAGGCGTCCTTGGACAAAGGCTCCTTGAAGAGGGTGAATGATCTTACCTATAACCATTTGGAGTTTATTAGTGATTATTTTAGAAATGATCTTGTAGATCGTAGAACAAAGACTTATAGGCCTAAAATGATTTGCACAACTCGTGTTGTCAACTTTAGGAACTAAGGTAAGAAAGGTATGATAAATTTTAAAGGCCAATATTTTTGGAAAAAGAAAGGGGCATTCGGATCTGAAGACTTATCAGGAGCTAAATCGAAACTGGTTGATTTTATCTCCTATCCTAAGACATCCTTAGTGAGAAATTCATTATCCTAATTCTAAATAATTGGGGAGAGTAGATTAAAATCACTCTCAATATTAAAAGAGCGGGTATAATTAGAAATGAATTTCTAGAAGAATTCTTTAGAGATTTCACCAAGCAATGGACGAGGGAGTACTAATAATCTCTCGGGCCTCATTCGTGAACTCCTTGATTTGATTTCTATTTCTCCTTATAGTGGCATGAGCATGGATAATATTTGGAATTAGCATCCCCTTTACGTAACGTACATTGTTTTATTGTTTTGTTTATCTTGGCATTTTTGATCATTTGGATGAAGGAGTAAATGAATCTTTTTCAACCATTTTGTTGCAAAAACTGTTTTGAAATTGTATTTGATTCCCATCTTTGGCTTTAAGTTTCAATAATTTACATTTTTTAACTAAAAAAAACATGTTAGAGCATACAAATCTAGTACACCAATTATTTTTACTAGATTATCGAATCTTTACGTAAACGCTATATTTTTTTCGAATTTGAAGGGAGGGGATTTCAAACTCCTGGTTGGAATAAAACTCAAAGAAACTTGACAATGATCCGAAGAAGAAAAAAAGAAGTGTTGTTTGAGTTTAGTTTGGGAAAAATTCGACTAATCATTGAATACTAGCCACTCCTTTATCTAAGCATTCATGGATGTGATTAACACCATAATTTTTTTTTACCTCCAAGTGTATCTATTACCATTGAATGATATTGCATGAGCATGGATAATATTCGAAATTAGCATCTCCTTTACGTAAGTACATCGCTTTACTCTTTTGTTTATCTTGGCATTTTTTATCATTTGAGTGAAGGAGTAAATGAATCTTTTTCAACCATTTGCATTTGCAAAAAAATGTTTTGAAATTGTGTTTGATTCCCAACTTTGGCTTTAACTTTCAATAATTTACATTTCTTAACTAAAACAAGCATGTTAGAGCATGCAAATCTAGTACACCAATTATTTTTTACTAGATTATCGAATATTTACGTAAACACTATATTTTTTTTTCAGATTCAAAGGGAGGGGATTTCAAACTCCCAGTTGGAAAAAAAACTCAAAGAAATTTAATAATGATCCGAAGAAGAAAAAAAAAGTGTTTTTTGAGTTTAGTTTGGGGAAATTCAACTAATCACCGAATACTAGCCACTCCTTTATATAAGCGTTCATGAATGTGATTATCACCATAATTCTTTTTTTACCTCCTTCAGTAGTACAAATGAAATTAAGGAGATTATTCACTACATTTGTTCGACTAAATTTGAAGTGTGTACCACCTATTTTATCTATGTCACTACTGATTTCATTCAAATCACCAAGTAATATAATTGAGGGAGATAAAACTATTAATATAAATTATAAATAATAGAGTTTTTTTGTCAGAGACAACCTTTTAAAAACAGTTTTTTTGCTAAAGACAACCTTTTAAATTTTTTTGGGCAACTTCAAACCTTAATGAATTTTTTTTTGTTGAAAACAACCTTAACCTCATTTCCGGTGTTGACTCGCCGGATTCCGGTGTGACTCCACTTAATGAGTCACGTGACTTCATTAAACCCAATTCTCCCCCCCCCCCCCCATTTCCCTCCTTTTCCCCACCTCCTTACATCCATCCCACCTTTTCCCCACCCCCCTAACATTCATCCCACCTTTTCCCACCCCCTAACATCCAACTTCCATTACTGCTCTTCCAACTCCCCTTTCTCGCCATTACTAAACTGGAGGATTGGAGAAGCTACGAATTAATGCACTCAACCACCGAAATGGTACAATTGACATAAATTCGTAATGGCAAAAGACCCTAAATTGCGACAAACTGAAAAAATCCACATTAAAGGGTATTTGGAACTTACCTTTAATTGCACGCTCACAAACCAATCCTGTTGTGCAAGAAATTTACCTCCCTACACAAACAGAAGATGAAGAGTTGAGATTCTTCAAGCTTTGGGAAAAATGGAGAATGAGGAAAAGAGAGAGAAAGGTGAAGATGAATGTTAGGGAGTGGAAAAAGGAGGAAAATGAGGGAAAGAATTGGGTTTAATGAAGTCACGTGACTCATTAAGTGGAGTCAACACCGGAATCCGGCGAGTCAACATCGGAAACAAGGTTAAGGTTGTTTTCAACAATTTTTTTTTATTAAGGTTTGAAGTTGCCCAAAAATATTTAAAAAATTGTCTTTCTTAAAAAAATTCCTCCAAAACAAAAAATGTGGCTGCTGGGATTCGAGCCCAGGTCTCCACGGCCACAACGTGGAATTCTAACCACTAAACTACAGCCACTTTTGTTAATAAAAATATCATACACAGATATGTATTGTTTATCAAAATCACAGCAAAGTGTCTGAAATGGTTACAAAATAAAAGTATTACTACCAAGTACCAAGATTAGAAATCATCAGTCATTGACGCTCCCAAGAAAATGCTTACCTCCACATCCACCATCATCACTTCTCCTCATGCACTCATTTTCTCTCTCCTCTTACCAACACTCACACTCTTATCTCTCTCCTCACCTTCATCTTCTTCCCTCAATGATTCTCTCACCTACATTTGGCCGTTGCCGGAATATTTCACTTCCGGCGACGAAACTCTCACCGTCGATCCCGACCTTTCACTCTCTTTTTCCGGCGGTTCTCCGATCATCTCCGACGCTTTTTTCCGGTACAAACGCCTTATTTTCACTCACGCTTTTAAAATTCCCGCTGGATTTCGCTCTCTCCGGTTCAGTGGTCCCAGTTTTGACATCGGCGTTCTTCAGATCGTTGTTCACTCTTCCAGTGAAGAGGTTTCAATTTTAAATTAATATTTTTTTTTATTAAAATTAAATGCATTCTTTAGGTTATAATTGTTTGGAATTGTCAGCTTCAACTTGGAGTGGACGAGAGCTACATTTTGAAGATATCTGGGAGAGATGATCACTCCATTGTTGGAGTCATCACGATTGAGGTTAGTTTTTGACTTTTTTTGTTATCTAAAACACATCTTTGACCTTTTATACATTGAAGGAAAATTTATTAGAAACAGCATTTTTTCAATGCAAGTTGGGAAAATAAGGCTCCAAAAGATTTTCTTGGTGAGGAACAACATTGATAGTTGATACATTCCGGCATTGACCCAAGTATTTCCGACGTTGACTCATTAAAACCAAACATGGGAAGGGAATGTGAGTTGCATCCATTATGTATCAACCCCATTTTTCGGCATCGAGCAAGTATTTTCCGACGTTGACTTCATGAGTATATGTTGGGATAATGGAGGAACCTTAACATAAGAGATGCAATGAATCAACGCCGAAATATATGTGGTCAATGTTGGTCAAGGGTACTCCTCACAAAAAAATTATTTTAAGGTCTTCTTTTGGCAATATTTTTTTAAAGATTGTTAACTTGTATTGAAAAGGTTGTTTATGAGTTTTGACAAAATTTCCTATGTTTAATTATGTATGTAATTATGTAAAAATAGTTTTTCCTCCGTTTTGCAACATAAGGGGAGGCACATTGATATAAATATATGATGTGAGGAGAGAGATAAAAAAGGGACCATGTGATGAGGAGAAAGATACAAATAAGAAATAACTAATATTTAAAAGAGATAATGTTGCAACTAAACTGAAACACCAATAATTAAAAAACTAGAACGTGTTGCAAGAGAAAGGAGGAAGTTCAGAAATTGATGTTTTGGATAATACATATCGAGACGAATCTAACCTAATTTCCAGGTGACTATGTCCTTAGGCTTTATTATACATTGATGAGAATTTACTGTTAAAGTTTGTTTGATTTTGAAGAAAAGCAAATGGCAAGTCAATGGAGGGAATAACATATTTTTTATTTATTTAAAGAAATTCCTGTTTCCCTCAAAAGAAGAAAAAAAGTAAAAAATTCCAGTTCTTTTGGTAATGCAAAATTGAAAAGTGATTCTTTTTTCTATTATTTTTTCGTTTTTGGATGAGAATTTGATAGAGGGAGTTGTTGACTTGTTGTAGCTTGGGCGGATGTAATTTCATCATGGATAGACATAGAATATATTTTGTGATAGGATTGTGGCCGAGCTACTTTGGTTACGCAATTCTGTGACTGAAATCATACTAACTGAGCTAATTTCATTTCATCCAAAAAAAGGTAAGAAAATGGGAATGAGGCTGATGTTTTTCTTGCTCTATCTGTAGGCCAATACTGTATATGGTGCATTGCGGGCATTAGAGGTATGCACTTTGTAATACATTTCTGGCCATGTCTTATTCAAGATGGATTTTTTAGTGCTTATGGTAAGGCCTCCGTTGGTGGATTGCATGTGAGTTTGTGAATTAGAAGTTCATAACTGCATGTAGTATATATAAAACGTCAATAATGAAAGTTCGCCCTTCATATTCCCTTGTACTTGGGAAAAACTATGCGCGTATTTGGGGTAAGAAGACTGCTTAGAATGTGGATTGTATAAATATGCCAAGGCGAATATTTTTTTAATGTTGTATGTGTTTCAGAATTTATGTCATAGTCCTCTGCAATTAATGCGCCAAGAAGCCGCTATGAGAGTAGTTATTCAGATAAAGAGACTCAAGATGTGAGGAATGTCTCTTTGACTCCTTAATTTTCTTTAAGGGGTTGATTGTTCTTATACCATTGCATATCATGCAGTTTGTACGGTTTTATGCACTGGTATGCTCAAATCTGCAGTTCTTATTGCTTTTTATCCATATTACGGAACAAGCTGTAAATCTTTTTAAGTATTTGTATATGGGCGTTGGCTTTTTCCACGAGGGAGGAGAGTTGGACTATCACAAATTTATTTGACAATAGGAGTAAACTCCCTAAGCTCATAAAGTGGTAATATTCATTATTCTCTCATCTTCTTGAATGCGGCAGAATTCACCTGCATACTCACATATTTGCTCTTTCACATTAGAAAATACGGAAGTGAAATGAAGTTTCCCTTATGCTGGTACCTTTGCTATATAACGTGAGAGAGATGGAAATAGATGGAGTTTTAAGAAGTGCCTTTCATCTTTTCCCCTTATCTTGATACAAGTAAGAACATCTACAAATAAATTCATTTAGGGAAGTTCCTCTTTTTGCTTGCCGAGAATACATTAAACATCCTTCTGTTCTCTTTCTTTTTTTCTCCCTGAAATTTTTCTTTAAATTTATTGTGCAGACTTTCAGCCAGTTATGCACATTTGATTATATATCAAAAACTGTGAAAGTTTTCAAGGCTCCTTGGTATATTCAAGACAAACCAAGGTTTGCATATCGTGGACTTCTTATTGGTAAGCGAAAACATTTCTAAATTCCAGTACCACAAATGCCAATATCGACTGTCCTTGAGCTGCCACTACCCCAATCAGAAAAAAGAACAAAAATTAATTGCTCTGCCTAAAAATTTTCATCTGCTGTCATTCCTCTCTTACATTTGTTACTTCCTTGCAGATACTTCTCGACATTATTTACCCTTAAATGTTATCAAGCATATAATTGATTCCATGTCATATGCTAAACTTGTAAGTCTTCTTCCAACTTTTCTATTTTCATGTGTTTTCTTTAGCGTATGAGATATACTGTTTTCCTGTCTTGCTGCCTCTTAAGTTGTTTGTGAACCTTATGTTCGAAATTTTTGTTCAGTAGAATGTTCTTCATTGGCATATCGTGGATGAGGAGTCTTTTCCTCTTGAAACACCGTCGTATCCATATTTGTGGAAGGATTCATACTCAAAGTCGGAACGATACACAGTTGAGGATGCTTATGAAATCGTTAAGTATGTTCTCATTATCGTTTTCTTTGTATCATAACTTGTTAAGCATTTCTTGTTTATCTCCTAAGCTCTTGGTAGTTGAAGTAGTGAAAGGGAAGGTCAGAAAAGTGATTGGAACTGATTCTTGTCTGTAGTGGGTTTGCTCTATAGCCCTGCTGCATTGTTGATGTTTTCATTGGTACTCCATTATTCATCTTGCTGAAAATGTTTATTGTTATTGACCACTCCTTTGGTATCATTATGACCTACCCTCCACTCCGTTTTGACATTTTCTATGTTTTTGCTCCCTCCCTCTTCTTTGTCTCTTGATCAGGGACTGCATGATAGCTAATTCTGTTGCTTTCTTAGTTTCTCTCTTACTAACTAATTTTTTCACCCTCTTGTGTCTATGTGATGGCTTACTTGCAGCTTTGCAAAGACAAGAGGTACGCCTTATCATTTACTTTGTGTTTTTCCCCCATCACTTTCCTTCTATGGGTCACTCCGGAGTTAAATTTGGCGTTAAATCATAAAATTAGATCTAGTATTCCACATTTGTCATCTTTCTTGGCCATTAGCTTAGCATGTAAAAGGCTCTTGTGGTTTGCCTAGGCCTGATAAACTCATAAGCAGTGAAATGCCAACTTCATCCCATCAAGCAATCCTGGCGCAATCTAGACAATGAGGCGCACCCTTCTCTTCATTCTTCCCCCCATTTATTTACCTTTTCTCATTTCTCTTGATACTACTACTTTAAACATAATCTTCCTACCTTCTCAATATGAGCTTTTAATGCAAATTTCAAGTGAAAGTCAATGTGATCATTCTTGCATAAACATTGACTGTTGGACTTTGTGTGCTTGATGTGCATGCCTTAAGATAACACCTCATGTCTCTGGAGCCCTTACTGTCTTGGAGCACCTTGCGGCTTGCGCTTTTTAAACCATGGGCCCTTTCTGTGTGCTATATCTATCTATATTTTTGTGCTAAACTGCTTATAAGGTTTCTAGCTTTACAATACTCCATACTTGTGGCAGGTATTAATGTCATGCCAGAGATAGATGTTCCTGGTCATGCTGAATCATGGTATGTAATTTCCTTGTACGGCCTTTATCTTTTGTATATAATTAAGCTTGAACCTCCATAAGTGAAGCTACCCCGATAAGGAAAGTCCCATATCTATTAATGCTATCCAGGCTATCAGTTTACTTGCAACTGTTGGAAGCCTATATATCTTCTGAAATATTCATACGATGTTTGGTTCTTTTTGTCAATTTGAATTGAAAGAATGACCCTTGGGATTTATTTTCCTTTCTGTTACTTAGTCTCCTATGTGACCTGGCTCAGTATCTTTTGCGGTTGCTTTAAACTGCCTCTGATGCATCCTTCCTTTCTTGTAGCTTTTAATTATATGACGAAATTAGAACCCATGAAAAGACTTCCCTGCCATATATTATTTTGTGAAGATGCTTGTAAATGTTGTGTCTGTGCTGATAAGCTCAAAGTCTATCACTTGGGTTAATCTCTGATGATTATCAGTAGTTCTCATACTGTTGAATTCCAATCCCAATATCAGGACTTGTTCCTCTATGCAGGGGTGTTGGCTATCCTGATCTCTGGCCTTCTTCTTCTTGTAAAGAGCCACTTGATGTTTCTAAAAATTTTACTTTCGATGTGGTTTCTGGCATTTTGACAGGTCAGATCTTCAACTCACACTCTCACAGATATGACCTATAATAAATCTAAACTGATTGGCTCTAGACCCTTAAATCTCACTTTAAGTCAGCATCCTCAGATGATTGTTTAATTAAAAATCAAATTACTAATTAGTCATATCACAATGTTCAATGAAATGTCATATTATAGATGCTCCCGTGTGTCGCAATTCATGACATGATATACACTTGTATCTTGCAGATCTGAAAAAGATCTTCCCATTTGAGCTATTCCACTTAGGAGGTGATGAGGTTAATACAGGTATACTGAGAATATTATTTTTGAAAAGCTTACTATTCATTATGCCATAATTAGACCCTGATTGATCAAGTAAATACAACAATGATCAAGTAGCAAATGCATCATATTATGCTTTACTCACATATGTATACCCGAAGTCCTTGTAACCTCCTTAAAGGATGCAACACATTTATTCTTTGATTACTTCCTCACTGTCTCTAAGTTGAAATATTTAGACTTAGCACTATGGATAATGCACAATTTTAACCATTGATATCTTTAATTATGTACTACTCCCTCCGTCCTAGAATACTCTTTACACTTTTCTTTTTTATGTGTCCCAAATACTCTTTAGACTTCTATTTTAGGATATGACCCACTATTATTTTAATCATTCTACCTTTTAACTATTGAAAAGTAGATGTGATAAGAGTTAGTAGTTAGTAAAAGTAGTATTATTTCAGTTTAAAGAGAGAAAATGTGGGTCATGGTTAGAGTTGATAAGTAATACGAGTGGTATTATTTTACTTAAAGGAGAAAGAATATGGGCCAATAGTTAAAAGGTAGAATGATTCAAATAATAGTGGGTCATATCCTAAAATAGAAGTATAAAGAGTATTCTGGAACAAATAAAAAAAAGGAAAGTGTAAAGAGGATTCTGGGACGGATGAAGTATTTTTTTTCTGCCACCAATGCACGGAAACGTGTGAAATTTCCGTTTCCTCCGTGGAGGAAACGAACAAGATCTTCATTTCGTCCATGTAGGAAACGCAATTTCACCTTGTTACAACGGTAAAGAAACGAAATTCCGTTTCCTCAACGGTGGAATCGAAGATCATGGAGGAAACGAAGATCTTGTTCGTTTCCTCTATGGAGGAAACAAAATCTCGTTTCGTTACCTTGCATTATTGAAAATCTCTTAATTCGCACATTATTGAAAACATTTTGATAATTAGTAGTAATTTTCTGATTAGTATAGTCATGAAAATCTGTTAATGTTGTTAATGAACATTTGTTATTAGCTTGTGTAAGTATATATTTAGTTAATATTAAGTTTAACTTTTTCTAAATATGTTTGCGTATTATAAGAATTATTCTGATAATTAGTTGTTTTTTTTATTAGCAAATAATAATCTTGTAAAAATTTGCTAATTTTGTTAATGGATGTATATTAAATATTTAGTTAATATTAATAGTTGTGATTAATTGAGTAATTTGTTGTTACGACAAGTAAGTGATTGATTTAATTAGCCTATATTAGTGATTATTGCATGTCAATTGTGATTAAATGTTGTCGAAATCTATGAAGCACGAGTACGCCTCCTTTAGACCGAATCCCGTACCGGGGACGAGGATAGGTCGGGGAGGGGTACGGCCCAAAAACGTCCCCAAAACGAACCTGGTTGGTGGGGACGCCGAGCTCATGTGGGGGTACGCCTTGGCTGTAAACTGAAGACGTCTTGTGGACGGGTTTAGAGGCTATGCAACGTCCCCAAGCATTTTCTCTCTTTCTTCATCTTCTTCACCTTCATTTTTTTCTTCTCTTTTTCTGCCATTAGAAACCTTCAGCTTCTTTTCTCCCTTCTTGACCTTTGTTTTCTCTATTATGATTTCTAATTTCTCTCTCTACTCTTTTGCTTTATAGTTTCTGACTCAATATGTCGACATATTTTGCTAACTTTGCCTTACTTTTTGCGAACTTTGCCTTGCTTTTTAGTTTCTATCATGACTGTCAAAAGTGATTGTTGTACTTATATTATAAATATAATATTTAAATACTTCATATGAGAGAGTAGGAGAAGAGGAGAGACACATCATTCAAACTTTCACCGCTAAAGTTAATATACAACTGTCATCAAGTCATTAATTCTTCCTCCCTTTCTTTTAAATTTTTAGTTATTACTCATAAAAAATTTGAGCTCACTTTTAACTAAAGAAAAATCGTACAACGTGTTCCTTATTTTCCGAATTTTGCTTCAAACATTAATAAAAATGTTCACTCACCTCAAAAAGAAAAAGTAGTATTTTATTTACGGTTTTTTCACCAAGTACCCCCGAGTTTTCAGAAAATTCACCTGGTACCCTCCAAGTTTTCAAAATACACGGGGTACCCCTAAGTTACAAACAAATACACTCAGATACCCCTAATGACTAACGGCGTTAACCGTCATTAGTCTTAACCCTAATCAACCGTTAGTTTTAACCTTAAACACGAAAATAATTCCTAATTAAACCCTAACCTCTAACTTCTAACCCTAACCCTAACCCCCCTCCCCCACTCTCCCACACAACCCCCACCCCCCACCCCAGCCCCCCCCCCCCCACCCCGTGGCAGCCTCCCTCCCCTACCCGTCGCACCCCGTCGAATTACCCTCCCCTCCCCCTGCCCCGTCGCCACCCCCTCCCTCGACGAATTCCGCACTCCCTTCCCCGACCCCCGACGAATTTCGCATCCCTCCCCCACCCCCCGTCGAATCCCCCTCCTCCCCACCCCCTGTTGAATCCCCCTACCTTGCTCTACTCCAGTTCGAAGACGAAGGAGAGAAGGTTGAGCGCGACAGTAGTGGGGCAGCTCGCCGGCGATTTTGGGCTCGCGACGGGAAGCTCGCCGACAACTGGGCTCTTGGATTCTAGGCTCGCGACACGGATGTGGGAGGGGGAGGGGTGGGGTGGGAGAGGGGGGTTGCGGGTGTGGGGGAGGGGGCTGTTGGGGTGGTGGGAGGGTGGGGGAAGGGGTGGTGGGAGGGTGGGGAAAGGGTGGTGGGAGGATTAGGGTTTAGGGTTAGGGTTAGGGTTAGGGTTAGAAGTTAGAGGTTATGGTTTAATTAGGAGTTAGATTTTAGGGTTTAGGGTTAAAATTAACGGTTAATTAGAGTTAAGACTAACGACGGTTAACGCTGTTAGTCATTAAGGGTATCTGAGTGTATTAGTTTGTAACTTAGGGGTACCCGGTGTATTTTGAAAACTTGGGGGGTACCAGGTGAATTTTCTGAAAACTCGGGGGTACATGGTGAAAAAACCGTTTTATTTATGGTAGTGACTTATATATGAATATTAATTTATAAATTTAATTTTTAATTTTTTTTGCCGAATCCAAGCTGTACCCGTTTTCGAAAATTTTAATTTTGCCGTTTTTCGTCCCTTTACCCGTATCCATGCTACCTAGGTCGAAATAGTAAGTGTTAAAATGTTTTAGATTTATTTGCTGGATTTTGGGGGTGATTATATAGAATATAATCACATGTTTTATAATGAAGCGCTTTGGCTCAGAAAAATGAAGTGCAAGCTTGGGTTAAAACAAGGGCACGTGAAATTAGGTTTGTGATGGTAATTTCGTCAAATCATAGACTTTAGCATAGTGGTCGAGAATATGTTTATATGAAATGTAACCGAGGTATGCCATACCTCATCGAGGTGATGGTAGGAATCTTAACGTAATAAAACGTGTAAAGCGGGAGTTAAAATAGAGTTTTTGCATTACACTGATTGAACATGATGGGTGATCAAAATAGAGATAAGGGGAATGCACAATCACGAGTTCATTCACTATCGTGAGGGCCACCCACCCATGAGCGGCCTTAGTACGGCTAAAGTTTTTGCTGGCGATATGATTAAGTCACACGTTAGGCGTGCTAGTATCATGAAAGCTGTGAATGAGAAATATTCCGATGATCATACAAATATGAGACATTTCTATAAACTGAAAGAAAAAGATTGAAAGGAAGTAATGGATGGTAGAGACATGATGCAACAATTCATTCACCTTGCTCGAGAGCACGACTACCTTCATTGGATAAGACAAGACGAGAAGACAAATATAATGACACAGATGTTCATGGTGTACCCTCGGTCACCAAATAACCTCCGTACTTATCCGTATGTTGGTATGGATACAACGTACAAAACCAACAAGTATAACATGCCTTTTCTGGAGCTCGGATGACACTTTGTAATAAGAACTTTATGGTTTTTATTCTTCAACAACCAACGAAACAGTTGATAGTTACAATTGCGTGTTGAACAAGTTTAAGTTGCTTATCGGGGTGAATGTTGTCATGTTACATTCATAACTGACCGTGATTTGGGTTTTATGAAAGCGATTTGGGAAGTGTTTCCTAACTCTGCGCATTTGTTATGATAACATATCAACAAAATCGAAAAATGCAAGGTAACAAAACGAAATTTCCTTTCCTCCATGGAGGAAACGAACAAGATCTTCGTTTCCTCCATTACGAACAAGATCTTCGATTCTTCCATGGAGGAAACAAAATTTAGTTTCATTACCATGGTAACAAGGTAAAATTTCGTTTTGTCCATGGAAGAAACGAACATCTTGTTTGTTTCCTCCATGGAGGAAACGGAAATTTCATACGCTTCGGAAAAAAATATATTAAAGAATAACCACATTTTGTTTCGTTGATGATGGCGGCATTGACGGTTCTTCGTCGGACATTGTGTTGCTCCGGTGGTGGTGGTGCTGTGATAGTGGTGTTGCTCCAGTGGTGGTGGTGCTCCTGTGGTGGTGGTTGTTTGCGAGTGTACCTCTGGTGGTGGTGTGGTGGTGCGAGTGTTGCTCCGGTGGTGGTAATGCGAGAGGTGAGAAAGTAGGAGTGGGGTGAAGTTGGATGAAAGGTGAGAGAGTAAGAGTGGGGGGAAAGGGAAGGTATGGGGGGCGTTTAAAGGAAAAATACGGATGACAAATAATGATAGGGTATATGTAGGGGCTGTTTAGGGATGTATTGAAATTAATACGGACGATTTGTAGTAAATACGGACGGTAAATAATAATGTCCTAAAAAAAAAATATGGTCCAACCCTCGAAGTGAGGCATGTGAATAGTTCGATAGTCAAAACATTGCAATATTAGGAGGAAGCATTGAATGTAAGTTTCTTAAACAAAATTAGATGATCTCATAGAGAATATGCCATGATTTCCTTATTCGAAACAAACTATTTACTCACTAAGTATCATATAGTTCCTTAAAAAACTTTACTACTTGAACTTTACTAAAAGGAATTAAAGTTATACCCTTCATATCTTTCTAACATCCCTTGGTCTGTGTTTGGTTGATACTAGCTGACAGGGTCTCCCCTTTTGAGTTGAGGCTCTACAACTCAAATACCACTTTTTAGACCTCTTAGTGACTGGATTTCTTATTAGTAATCCACTAACCTTTAGGTTCTGTGTTGCTGGCTTCGAGACGACTCTTGTCTTTGGCTTTCTTATGTTTTGACACTTTAGCTTATTAATTTTGAAACAAGGAGCCGTCCGCTGTTTCCTCTTAGACATTTCAGTCCTTCAAGAATGAAATGTTAAATCTAAGTGTTGTCTTAGGAGATATTGTTTACTTAAGAGCCAATTTTTCGTTGGGACTGAGATTTTTGATGCCGCCATGGTATCATTAACAGTGACGAGTTAGTGGTTAGGTTAAAGTAAGGTGTCTTAAGCTAGAATGAATGTTATTAGTACATTGTGTAAAGGATTGTAGTAATGTAGTGCTTTGAATTCTTCTTCCCTTAAAGGTTTCTATTAGATGTAGAATCTGAATTGTTATTGTGCTTTTATCTTTTGACAGACTGTTGGAATTCTACAGCACACATAAAGCAATGGTAAGTTCTTTTTTTTTTTTTTTTTTTCCCCTTTATCCATGATATTGTGCCTCATGTTGTAAAAATTTGACTTTCAGTTTCAATTGGCCGCAGTATTTAGATACCCTTTTTGTGTCTCATGGATAAAATAATACACACATACTACAATTAAGCCAAGGGGGTACCACCCATATACTAAAGGAGGGCACACATTCAGGGCTTTTATATTGCAGCGACGGTCCTACTTAAGTGTACACTATCGGAGTATGTGTAAAGAACGGTGGTTTCATGTTTTATGATTTTATATCAGCCTTTTTTCCCCCTAACAGCTATATCAGCTCGTTTGGCTCAATTGCAGGTTAAGTTAAAAATCTTGTATGTATCGGCCTATACAATACATATGGACTGAGTTTTAAAGCTCTGATAAGGTAAATAACTCATGCCGATAAGGGATCATGTAACATTTTATCTACAAAATCAAGAAAGAGCAAGTGCCACTCAAATTCAAAGCTTGACTCTAGATATACAATAACTTAAAGCAAAATCTTCAGCCCTATGCCTGAAAGCTTAAACAAGTAGTTGGTTTCTTCTTTCCAGGTGCACCACTACTTTGGGAATAGATTTATCCTTCATACTTTGCAATCCAACCTTTCTTCATCCTTGTTTTTGGAGGCACATGATTGGTAGAACTAGGTCGCAGTCAAGGCTAATGATAAGTGCGAAAGAGAGATAACCCAAAGACAAAAGTGTGAAGGATGATCAATTCTCCCTTGATTTATGAGATACACTACAACTTCTCTTTAGAGTATTCTCCTCTAAAATCTTCTTAATGATGGTTGCTTATCAAAAAGAAGAGCTCTAGGAAAAGTTTTTGTCTTCCAAATGGTATCATTAGAAAAATCTAAAAGAAATCTATAAGATCTCGATGAAAAGGGAAGCAATCTTATCATGCTACTGTGAAATCCCTTCACATCAATCTTCTCAAGAAAAAAAAAGACGCTCCAATCCACGAGTGTGATTTCAACTATTACAAAGTCTTGGAAGAGAATGCTTCTCATTACCATTACACACTAACACCTCTCTGATAGTAGCCTTCTTAAGTAAGAGAATTTTCAGTCTTTGAGGGTTGATTCCCATATCAAACGATAAATCAAAAAAAAAAAAAAAAATCATGTCAAACACTTTGTACCTTGAACTCAACCAAGGATATGCAAGTGTCCTAAACTGGATTTTTATGTCTACTTTATGAGAGGAAAAGACTTTGCTTCACCACCCTATGTTAACTAGACCATATTGGTGATTTTGATAATTTCTTTTACTGAACCTTTCTTGAAATGTGAACTTTCTGAGCCCTTTCCTTCAAAGCCTCATTCATTGTTGATAGGGGTGTAATACAAAGATGGTTATTATGCTTTAAGCGATATACATTTGTGCATTAAGTGTTATCCTCACCTAAACCTTGCTGAATTGAAGTTTTGAAAACTTATTGGAACTTATATTTACAACTTGTTGAATTTTATATGATGTGAAGTTTCCTAAGATTTGTCTTGTTAAAGTGAAGAGAAATCATCCTTAATACAATGAGAGCCCTTTTGATAATCTTCTTTTTGTATCCCATGGGGATTTTCCTTTAATTTTCTCTATCTGTAGACAACCTGGGATTGTGAACATGTGCATAAAGTAATCTTACTTCTTGGATAGCGTGCTTTTGTCAATGTTAATCTACCCTTCCCTGGTAAACGCTTTGGTTTTCCCGAATAGATTATCACTTGATGGAGAACCAAGTGGAGACTCATATAGAACATGGAAGGAACTCCAACCCATAGCTAAGACATCAACGGAGGTCCCCAAATTTGGAGTCTCACCAACTAGCAAGAGTACACTCTTTTGTAAAATTGACTTCTAGTCCAACATTGCTTTAATAATCGGAAGAGAACATTTAAAAGAAACAAATTTACCCTCATGAGGCTTGCAAAAACTAGAGTATTATTGTCGAATGGGAGATATGAAATCATGAGCTGTAGAAAGATGATTTGTAATGCATACCAAAAGATCTACTTTAAGGAGGAATTGGATTGTGTTTGGTGGGAGGTGAAGATTATTTTTTGCTATGTGAAAAAGTCCATGCTGATTATTTTTCCAATAATCACTCTTATTTGCCTTGTTCTATGTTTTAAAGAACCTCTTAAGAAATGTTTTTGACTTAAGGGGGTATGAGATTAACAAGCTAGAAGGGTCGCATTTAGTTGTGAAGGAACAATAACTATTTAGTACATTTGGAATAGCAAATTTGAACTTATCTCAAAGCAATTTTTTCCACGTCAACTACAGATTCATGATTCCCTACTCCAAACAGATTCATGATTCTCATTTCAAAGAGCATCTTTTGTACCTAATTGACTATAGCCTATGAAATTGGAATCAGGTTAGTGGATGGTGGTTGTAACTAAGAGATACATCAAGAGTCTTGTGAGTCAAGGAAATCCCATTCAAACTCAAAGTTGATATTTAATTAAGTAGCTAGTAGGCCAGCTCTTCTTTGTGGCATTGACTACCATTGAATGTGCAACCTTACAGAATAGAGAATGCCAAGATTAAGTTAACAAAAACAAGGTGGGTTTCCCCCATTGAAGTTAAGACATGAAAGATAATGTTTCGATGGTTTGGACCTGTTCAAAGGCAACATGCGTAATATATTATTGTTTAGTGGATGTGTAAATATTATGTTACCGAATGTGATTGAAGAAAGGTAGAGCTAAAAAGAGTTAGTATGAGGTGATCAAACATGATATAAGTCATGGACAACATATGGAGGATATGGCTTGTGACAGGAAGTTTTCATGCTCAAGGATTCATGTTCGTGAATCGTGATCCCTAAGTAATGTTTTTTTTTTGTTTGGGGGGGGGGGGGTGGTTGTCATCCTCTTAGACTTTTTAGGCCCTTAGCATGATCGTGTCCTCTTGGGGATATTCTACTCCCACTCATGTGTATTACTAAGATTAATTGACTTGCCTTTTCTTTTATATTAATTCTTACTAATGTGTGTTATCTCTTTATGTTCAAGTGCTCACTTTATCTCTGTATCATATCACAATAATGTGTATTTGTGTTAGTTTTCATGATGGTGGTGGTGTTAATATCTTGATATTAGTTTTATATTCCTCTTATTTGGAAATAATAATTAGATATACTTTTTGAATATCCAGGAAAAAGTGTCTAAGTTTCCTAAAAGTTTCCTAAAAGAATTGAGTTATTGGATTTTGTAATAGACATGTACTATTAAGTGCACACTTGGTTTTTTTCGGTCGTTAAACTTCACAAACTTTGACCTTTTTCCTTAACTAATTATGAGCAAAATATTATCTTGTGGGACCTTATTATCTTGTTTTAAATGTGTATTTTCAAGATATCAACTTTCTATAATTTCTACTAATACGTAAAAAAAAGACTAAAGGCCAAAAGCATGCATGGGAGACTCTGAAAAAAAAGGTTTTTTCACCAGGTATCCATGAGGCTTCTTAATATTCACTTGGTACCCTCGTGTTTTCCAAAATTCACTATGTACCCCTACCTGAAGTGACCCTACCACTAACTTCTGTTAAATATAACTCTAAAAAAAACTTAATTAACCTTATTTCCTAGCCCTACCCTAACCCCTAACACTAACCCTAACCCTCCTACCACCGCAGCCCCTCCACCACAACCCCTCCCCCCACCGCAACCCCTCCCCAACCCCAGCCCTCGCGCAGCGATTCCCTCAACCCAGCCTCGCTGCGCAACGATTCCCCCCACCCCATCCCACCGGCCACCGCGCAACGATTACCCCCCACCCTGTCGAATTCCGCGTTCCCCTCCCCCCACCCCCTCGATTGCGCAAAAAATCGACTCAGGGGAGGTGCTACGCGAAATTTGATGGGGGGTGGGGGAGGGTAGTGCGAAACTCGACGGGAGGTGGGGGGAGGGGAGCGCAGAATGCGACGGGGAAGGTGGGGTGGGGGAATCGTTGTGCGAGGGGTGGGAGGGGTGGGGGTGAGGGGAGGCGTTGCGCGAAGGGTAGAGGTGGGGGGAGGGGCTGCGGTGGGGAGAGGCAGGGGTGGTGGGAGGGGATGCGGTGGTGGTGGGGTTAAGGTGAGGTGGGTCAGGTGGTGGGTTTTGGGTGGTTAGGGTGAGGTGGGGTTAGGTAGGGGGTTAGGGGTTAGGGAGAGAGATAGGTTAATTAGGTTTTTAAAGTATTAATTAAGTTGAATTAGAGTTAATTAGGATTAATTAGGTTAGTTAGGGGTTAATTTGGTTGATTTAACCTTAATGACTAACGGAGTTGACAGCGTTAGTCATTAAAGATATTCTAAGTATTTTTCAAAACCTCAAGGGCACCAAGTGAATTGTTGAAAACGCGAGGGTACCAGTTGAATATTGTGAAACATGTGGTGAAAAAACCGTAAAAAAAACTCATGTGTTTCACTTATTGAAAACAGTAGGAAGTATAAGATTTGGTGAAAGAAGGGAAGGATACAAGTTCTCAAAATGTTGGTAAAATTATGGTGAATTCTTAAGTTTGAGGGGATGGAGTGACTTCTATAAATGGAAGGAAAGATATACACACGCATGGGACCACTCACGTTAAACAACTTTTCTCTTTTTTTATTTTAACATAATTATTAACACAAAACCCTACTTCTGACTCCCTCCTACTCCTTGCCAGCATTCATTTTGGAGCGGAAGAAGTATATGTAGAGGGAGGGGGTATTAAGCTACTAAATTTTTTTCCTATTGCTTTCCAAGAGTTTACATTTTCTATGAGCCCTCCAAGTTTGGGCTAAGTTACTGACAAGGTGCATATATATATGCAAGTCCTAGACCATATTGTTGTCAGAATCCATTTTGGGTTGTCCAAATTATATTGAAGAAATCGAATGAGAGGTTCATCATAGTCAAGTCATTGTGCTTGTGCTCTGACATTCAATCTTGTGATTAACATTGTACACTTACTTATATTTGTTGAAATTTTGGTGATGAAATATGGCTCTATTAACAAAATTTTGCATTACTATATATGTCAAAGCAGCATAAAAGAAACTTGATGGAAAAAGTTTAGTAGTTATGTCAGTAGTACTAAGGGGCGGATACAGCGTGGGTAGAGTGGGTTCAATTGAACCCACACGGATCGATGGTAAAAAAAGCCCATTTTTACAGGAAAAAAACAAGGATCATATAAAGAGAAGTTAAACAATGCATCATGTCATACGCTTGTAGCTCAGTGGTACAGTCTGCATTTAATCTTGGGGGCTGTTGTTAATCAAGGTCGTGGGAACGAATCCCAGCAACAGCATGAGTTATACTTTTAGTTTTTTTTTCTTCTCCTTTTTTTTCTCACCCTTTGGTGTTAATTTTTTAATGCCCCCCTTTGTGTTTTAATACTAGTTTACTACCCTTTGTGTTTTAATACTAGTTCACTACAGCTTAAGTGTTTCTTTTCTTGTTTTTTTTGTTAATACTATTTTTCCTTTTTTCTCACCCTTTGTTTTTCATTTTTTGATGCCCCTTTGTGCTTTATTACTAGTTTACTACAACTTAAGTGTTTCTCTTCTTGTATTTTTTGTTGTTAATACTATCTGTTTATCTTCTTCATTTCACCCGTGAGAATTTTGGGAGTTTCCTTACTTATTTTTCCCAAAGACAACTCTATCAAAATTATCAATATAAGATAAATATACCAGAGTTTTAATTAATTGGTTTATTGATTGAAGTTTGTATATATATGCTTAATTTCAATATTTAATATTAAAGATAAGAGGTTTAAGGACATATTTGTTTATCTTTGAAAAAAAATTAACTCAAAATACTATCAAGAGTACAACTCTTTTTATCGCTTTTTAATATAAGTATTAATATTAAATTTTCGCCGTATGCGAATAATTTTGACTTTAAGTTTGAACAAGTTCGAACCCACGTGGTTCAATTTCTGGATCCGCCACTCGTAGTACTAATATATTTAAAGAATGAAATTATAGGAACATGATATCTATTCGAGGAACTGTTCAAATCTTGATTAACATTTCATTCATGGCTTTAGAATTTTCAAGGTGAGGTACTTTGTGTGTGTTTAATTATCAAGTGTTCTCTTTCCTCCTTTCTATCCCCCCGATATTTTTTTTATGTATCTAAGAGATGCTTTACTACAATCACTGTGAAGTAGTTTGTCCATGGAATTTGTATATTAACTTCTTTGATGCAGGTTGCATGACCGTAATATGACTCGAAAAGACGCCTACCAGTATTTCGTACTTAAAGCTCAGGAAATAGCTATTACAAATAATCGAACACCTGTCAACTGGTATGCTCTTTGTATGCTACATAAAATTTGTCCTTGGATGCCAAACAAAACACAAAAGGCCCACTGCACAAGTGTCCTCCCCAGCTTACCTATGCTTTGAAGAGAGGCAGGCAGAATGAATATGACTTATTTCTTTAAAAAGTAAAACATTGAAAAAGAATCTTCTCTTTGTCCCATTTTGTTTGCCTTGTTTTAATTGAGGTCTAAAGTTTGTTCACCGTGATATGTAACTCAGTATGCATGTTAATTTACTATGAAAAACTGATCATGTGAGATGCAATAAAAAAGAAAGCTTTCACAAATTTGTCTTTATATAACTATACTTTCATTATTGATCACAATTAAAGGTCAAAAGTTTGGCTCTCTAACACCACTGTCAAATGGGGAAAATAAACTAGGCGAAAGTGAGTGTTTCAATGTGAAATGCCATGAGATGAGTTAGCATCAGTCAATAAATATGCAGGGTCATCTTGGTAAAAGTGATCTACTTTTGAGGGAAGAACAAGATGACTGCGAATTGTCAACTGCTGACAATTTCTGTTTCTTTTATCTACTTCCTCTGCTCCCATTTAATTGCAACACTTCCAGTTTCATGCTTAACTATGCACAATTTACATTATTAATATCTTTAGTAATTTTTTTTAATTAAAAAAATTATATTTTAATACTATACATTGAGACAAATCCAGCAAGATCCCAAATGACTATATTTTTCCATACATATGAAACACAAAAACTAGTTATATGAGTGATTGTGAATAGTGCCAAAACTGAGTGTTGCAGTTAAATGGGAGTGGAAGTACTTCAGCAGCTTGTGTTTTAGAGCCATACAATGACCTTGCATGTGCCACTCTTTGCTTTTCGTACCAGATGGAAATTACCTTGTCTGAAATCAGTTAATTTTTCATTTTAGGGAAGAAACGTTTATAAGTTTCCCGACAAAACTAAATCCAAGAACGATTGTGCATAACTGGTAAGCTAACTTAAACTTTTACGTCTTCTTGTAAGGTTCTCGTGTATGTAATCATATAACCTGTGCAAATTGGTGATAGGCTGGTCTCTGGAATCTGTCCTAAGGCTGTCGCTAAAGGTTTTAGATGTATATTCAGCAATCAGGATGTTTGGTACCTTGATCATTTAGATGTTCCCTGGCAACCTGTCTACAAGGCAGATCCCTTGGAGAATATTACTGATGTCACTCAGCAAAAGTTAATTCTTGGAGGAGAAGTTTGCATGTGGGGTGAGACAGCTGATACTTCAGATATTCAGCAAACTATATGGCCACGAGCAGCTGCTGCTGCAGGTATGTACATGAGTTACATCTCTTGACAAAAAAAGAAAAAGAAAATTGCAGTGTGCTAATCATGCTCACCAGTTCAGAATTCCTTGTCTGACGTTTATCTGGCAGAAAATTTTAGGCATTGAACTTTGATATGAATTGGGGGTTTATAGCATTTGTGCCAAGAGTTATTCTGTTGAGGCGTTGATAGACCACCATTATCTTTATAGGATGTGCTAGTTGCGGCACTGAGATTGCCTATTTGTGATCTGGAGGTCATAGGTTTAAGTTATCTTAAGTCTCCTGGAAAGGGCAAAGGTGAAGCTTTGTGCTTTTGAAGCCTGTTCGAGACCCTGATTTGGTGGACACCTCTAGCATAGCTTTGCTCCTCCTGTTGGTTTCATTCACCAGCATATTTTGTGAGGTTAGCTGGAGATTTGGGGTTTGAATTTTGAAACATCATGAAATGAAGTAGTTCATAACAAATGAAGATTTCGAATAGGTAATCTTGGTTTTATTGGTTGAGACTTGAGACTTGAGACTTGAGAGTGATAAAGACTAGATACTTAGCATACAGATTACAGAGTGAGATTAGGACATAAGTACAAAACCATCCCTGTCTCAATTAATTGTATCATGCCTGTCTGTAGTCAAGGAACATGGATATTGCACCCTTTTATTGGTTTTCTAATTTTTTTGTTGAGAGGTTGGTGGTCCTAATCTCATCTCATTGCCTTCCTGTTAGTTATTTGTGCAGTAAGATTCTTAATGAAACATTTCAATTTTGAGTTTTTTTGTTCTGTTCTTCAGAAAGATGATGGCGTATGATTATTTTCCTAGCTTTCATAATGTGTAGAAAGCAGTTTCCATGTTAAATTGTTCATTCACCTTGATAAATATCATAGAGTCTGCCAGGCTTGATAGGATAGTGCCTGCGGTCTTAAAATTGTGTCTTTATGTGTTTGTATATGGCTATATGCTTCTGCTTATTTCTTGATATTCAATCTACCTTTACCATCCAGAACGCTTATGGAGCAGGAGAGGTGCTACATCTGAAGGAAATATAAGCATAACAGCTCTACCCCGACTGCATTACTTCAGATGCCTCCTGAATATGCGTGGGGTTCAAGCTGCTCCTGTCACTAACTATTATGCTCGACGTCCTCCTACTGGTCCAGGATCTTGTTATGAACAATGATCGTGGGATTATCTATGTACAGTTGTTATGATGGTCGCACAAAACTACTGATGAGCTCCAATTTGTGGTAATTGTTCAAACAAGTTGATATGGAGCTTGAAGTGCATGCTGAGTTGCTGACAGCCCAGAAGCTTGTTTCGTCGTTGTGCATATACCTTATTAAAATGTACTTGTGGGATTTGGGTTTGTTTGTTCGGCTGATTGGGGATGCTCTAGGGTTGTGGATATGGATCGGCATTCGGAATCCGAATGTTACCTTACCTGCCTTTATTTTGGTGCATAGATTCTGGAAATCTACCCCTCTGTATTACCTCAGACTTCCTTTGAACTTTGTTGCTGCTTTTATTTTTCTTTCAATTTCTTCCAATATTGTATCATTTGTGGAATTTTCCTTGAGATAAGGTGGCCTACTTGTATCTTTACCTTTGTAATAAAAAAAGTGTTTTTCTATGATATATTTGTGCTTTTTAAAATTCTATAATGTACCCCTAATGTTTTTTTTATTCTACATTGTACCCTTGTATTTTTTAAGTTTTCTACAAAATACCCCTAGTGTGTATTAATAAAAACGAACCTTAATGATTTTTGAATTTCCACCCAAACCTTCGTTTAGTACAATCTACTCCCACCCAAACCTCCCCATTTCCTCCACCCCAGCCCCACACCCGCCGCAGCTCCCAACCCTCTCCCCCTACCAACCCAGCCCCCTCCCCTTCTTTGTTGCAGCCCCCTTGCCAGCCTAGCCACCTACCCCTCTCCTTCGATTTCTCGTAACCCCAACCCCCTCTCTAATTTCCCGCACCCGCACCCCCTCCCCTTCGATTTCCTGTGGCCCCCACCCTTCCCCCTCGATTTCCTGCAGCCCCCAACCCCTCCCCCTTGATTTCCCGCATCAATTTTTGATGCATCGTGCAGTTGCAGATGGAAGAGAGAGATATGAGTGTTGATTTTGCGTTGAAACATGATTGACTCTAAGTTGATTTTTTTACAAAAACAATGACGAATGTGGTGGTGGTTGTTACTCATTGCTGCGATGCGAGGGAGGGAAAGGGTGGAGGGGAGAGGGGGCTTGCGGGAAATTGAAGGGGAGGGGGAGGGGGTGGTGGCTGGCGGTGGTCATGGTGGTTGCGGGGGTGGAGGGGAGGGGGAGGGGGAGGGGATGGGGGTTGGTAGGGGGGAAGGTTGAGAGAGAAGCCCAAAGATGCAAAGAGAATTTAAAGGTAAACGTTATGTACACTTAAGATAGGGGTATTATGTAGAAAACATTAAAAACTTAAGGGTATTGTGTAGAAAAAAAAACATTAGGGGTATAACGTAGAATTTCAAAAAAAAATACAGGGATATATCATAGAAAAAATCACATACGGTGTGACATGAGCTGTGAAGTAAAGTACATATGTTCGAGCCATAAGGCAACACTGCGTTATGTTACTTGTATGGTTGAACATCGTTGATTTTGTTTAAGCGGATTTTTGCCTTAGCGACACAAATCAATATTAGGACAACAACAACTACATTAAAACGATAAATGCAAAGGGGATCAAAGGAACATGCCACAAGGAAATATTGACGCAGAAAAATTTTGATGAAGATATATAGGTAAAAAGACCGCGGGTGGAGATGAGTCCACCAATCCACTGTATGTATATGACGTTCAAGGTGAACGACAGTCAATATACCCTAGGATGATTATTCTAAGTACAATAGTTTGATAGGAATGTAATGGAAAGAATAGCTTAAAATGTAAAGTGTTTACGACTGTTGTGAAACAATGATTGCTCTTGCTTGTACGAGTGATATGTATGCTTGTAGCCCTTTCTTCTTTTACTTCATAGCCTTTATATAGCGTTCACCTTCTTCAACGTGCGCCCAAAAATATAAGAAGTACTTAACTAAGGTCATGGGATAATATCCTTGCTTCCTTGGCACATTCCTTGACGGCTTACTAAGCCATTTGCACCGATTGGGTTTGACAAGACTTAGTCACCCTTATTCTCCGGCAATTAGTTGTCTTTTGACCAAGTCTTTGCGTCATATCATTGTTGTTTGCGTCAACGTCGTTCCTTCCTTGCGTCAATACCAATCATTAAAAGTCAGCCATAACAATTTACCCCCAATTGTTACAATAAGGATTACGTTAAAGTCATAAATCAATTGATACGTTGACACTTGAAACCATTTGATAATCAGGACAGTCATGCGATAAATTAACTTCTAACAAGACAACTTTTGCAAAAGATAACTCAAGAGTCATATGTAAAAGATAAGCTATTAAAGATAATAAATTCTCTTTGACAATTAAAATATATCCGTTGCTAATGATCAAAATAACATTATAAAAAGCCATGCCAGTTGAGCCAACACCTTTGGCTTTTTCTCTAGAAATTTCTGGGGAACTTCGAACCGCCTTAAATTCCGACACTTTTAGCTCCGATTTGTGCAAATTTCTTACTTTTTCTTCGAACCACATGAGCGTCCAGAAGATTGTCCCGACGATTGGGTTGTCCTTTATGTTTACCCTTTTAAAGTAGGTCTTAGGCTACCCTTTCCACCCATAGTCAGAGATCTTCTGCAAGTTTTCCAAATTAGCTCGGGAAAGATAATGCATGGGGGGTCCTTAGCGTCGTTGATGGAGCAACATCCACCTGGGACAAATATTTCACCCTTTAGGACTTTATGTACTGCTATGCGATTAGGGTTAAAGGGAAAAACAGGTTAGCCTTACACGCCAGAGCGAAAAGAAACGCGCTAGTCGAAGGGGTACCGTCGAACGACAGAGGCTGGAAGAATCGTTACATCTTTGTGAAAAAATCGTCTCTTGGTGATTGAGGGAGTTCCTTAATCGAAGGTTGAAATATAGAAGGTTCGTGAATTTCCTTGTGATTTTTCTGAACGTCTGGTTGTTAACATTATTCTTACGTTGCTTTTTTCGCAGATTTGGACCCAAAACTGCTAGTACGCAATGAAGTATCAGAAAAAGGTGCAGGGAGTTCTTAGAATTTGGTGAAGAAGAATGATCGTTCAAGAAAATTGTTGTTGTTGACCAAGGCTGTTGCTCCTCAATGGCGTCAGGTAAATATACCACTCCATGAGTCGTTGGATACTATCTTTGTAATTTATTTTGAATATACCCACTTTTTGTGCGACAGATTCTTCGCAATCACGACAGAGGGGATCTACGGACGGTCGTGCCCTAGCTAAGGGTCTTAGAAAGAGAAAGAGGGGGAACAGAACATTCTACTGCGTCATCTACCACAACGTCTGACAAACAGAGACATCATGATGTCGTCCACGTCGAGGATGACGACGCTGCCATTATCACCAAAAAGTTCGTAAGTCTGAATTATCTGCCCCTCATGACAAAGACGGACTATCATACTCCGTGACAGCTCCTAACTATTTTATGTCGTCAAACAAGTCAATCTGGCCTGAAGCGGAGAAATTCCTCTTTCTGGAGCTGAGGATCGTTTGCGAGACCGTCTTACGCCAGGGTTAATGTCAGATGGTTTAGAGATGATATTCAAGGTGTCATAGTGACTCATACTCTTGTTTTTTTTTTTTTACCTCTGTTCATAATGATTTCTAACTGTGGTCTTTGTGCACCAGGCTCGTCGCAACATTTTTTAATGGTTAAGAAGGAGATATAATCGCTTTACCAAAGCCTGATGTGATGAGAAGAATGAAGCGGTTTTGAAAGAGAAGGACGCAGAAATAAAGAGGGTTTGTCTTGAAATGACAAAGGTGACAAAGGCTCTGAAGAAGAACGGGGATGAACTAGAGGGTCTAAGGAAGAAGGCTCCAGACGTTGAAGAGGCCTCACGGATTGAAATTGAGGCGTTACAGGTACAAGTCGCTGCGCAAAAGAACGAGCTGGATGGAATGGAAGTTTAGGTGACCACAACGATCAGGGCCAAACTTATGTATGAATATATAATGGGGCGTAAGTGTAGTGGGAACGTCATAAGGAAATTTATCTGTACCTCAAATGGGTAGGCTCGATGAAGGACTTGATGAGACAGAACGATCTGGTTAAAACGAATGCAGAGTCTTCTCTGAGTGTTGGTCAGCAAGAGGATGATGTCTTTGCTACAAGTGCAACATTGATGACGTATGACATTTCACAGGACAACGATTCAGAGATGGGAATTGTGCCTGTTCCAGTATGGAATAAATGCTGATGGATGACAGGCTAAAGTCGTATCGCCAAACCAAAATTAATCCTAAAGTCCTCTAACAAATAATAGTCAGGGAAGTAGGGTCGAATCCACAGGGAAAAACAGTGTTCTTTTCCTAATTGTCGATCAAATCTAGATTATAGGGAACAAGTGTTGTTGGTCATTACACTAAACTAGACAATAACTAAATCAGGAATATCAATAATAAAAAGCCTAGGGTATGGGTTAACTAGTGAACAATAATTCCAGGATGAAACACAACAATCAATAATTAATAATGCAGTTAAACAGGTTAATTTGTTCTCTCGAATCGAAATCAACCATAGAATAATATTAACAAGCTCTCGCAATTTATCAATACCAAAACTACCTATTGAAACTAGCCTTAATATCAGGTTTCTACCTCTCAGCGCATAACCTAATATTGCAATACTATAACAATCAAATCTGGCCAAATAAGATTGAATAGAGATAATACATTCGATAGGAATCAACAAACATCATCAAGTATCAATACTTTATAAACATCCCTTCATGAATAATCATGGATCCCCTAAACCCTAGAAATAGACTACTCAATCATATTTGAAACAAATATACTGATGCTGAAATAAGCAAACATGATGAATAAATAATCAAGAACAAAGCAAGAATCATAAGGGAGGAGAAAGAATACCAATTGTAGAAACATTCTTGTGAAATTCACACTTCTATTGAAAGTTCAATGAATCAAAAATGAGAAAGAGTAATACTAGGGTTCTTAGGTAATTAAAAAGCGCTTAGAAACTAAAAGTCGAAACTCTAATAATGAAACATAGTCCTTTTAATTAAAAAGGATAAGTATTTATATCTCCATCAAAAACTGGCGCAACACGTGCTAAAAAAAAAATGCCTCAAAAGATCACGCCCGACCAACCCTGCGAATTCCGCCCAACCAACCCTGCGAATTCCGCTCGACCAACCCTGCGGATTCCGCCCGACCATGCGGTCATCAGGTATCCAATTGCTTCGTCGCGCCCGACTGGGCGGATGGGCGGATTCCAGCTTCTTCATTTCACGTATCCTCGTCTCATCCGACCAACCCGGGCGGTTCTCGCCCGGTCGAGCCCGCAAGTAAAATTTATTGGCATCTTTCAAGTCTCAGAATTTAGATAAGTTAAGTTGCCCGACCAACCCGGGCGGATGTCTCCCGGTCGGTCCCTCATCAGCTTTTGACGCGCAAAATCCGGTCTTCAAATTATCACAACTTCTGCATTAGTTGTCGGAATTAAGCAAATGACACTCCTTGGAAAGTTCTTGATCCATAGAATCCAACTCATGCAAAGTGATCGTCCTCCCAAAAATACTCATCTGTTGTAGTGGTATAAAGAATAGGAAATGCACCAAAACATGCTAATTCCTACAATAATCAATCTGAGAGTACAAACACACTACAAGGAGCACATTAGTACTAAAAATGGCTCCAAAGAGCACAATTAAGACCAATAATTCATGAGGGACGAGGGTAAAAACTCTATACAAAATAGACATATCAAACTCCCCCAAGCTAGAAGGGTAAAAATTGTCTGAAAATCAAGAGTTCAAGGAAGTAATAGTAGTTTCACCCCATCATAGAATTTTTGCAAAAAGGAATACTTATGTGATAATAGATTGAATCCAAGCACACCGCAAATCATAATCTGTAAAGCTCAACAAGAAGTACCAATCAGGGATAAGAATCAAGAGAGGCCACTAGATATGCGCTACAAATCAATGAGAAGGATCTCACTAGGGGAATCTCCACTCGTTTGTAGAACAATCTCCAAGCAGTTAAAATGACTGCTTCTGTCCACCCCTAGTGCCCGTCCCAACTCTCACACTCATGTGTTTGAAGGGTGATCTATAACACTCAATTGCTCCACTTCACCAAGTTCGTCCGTAGGCTTGTATCATCTCTTCACATCAGGTAGCTATACATGCAAACAAATCATATGACTCATTAAAGGTTGTAATGGGGCTTAGGGTAGTAGGTGTGGTAAATATTTGGGAATGTGGTGCTCAAGGGAGTGAAGTATTACTACAACTTTGCATAAAACACCCCCACGTAGTATATTGGATTGCAACACAACTACAACCGATTTCTCTTTCATTTCATTTCCTTTCTCCTTTCATATAATCCAAGTAAGGACTTTCAACTTGACGTTTTTCACAATGAGATTTTTTTTCTCAAAATCTTTTGAATTTTCAACTTTTTTTTTATTTTTCTTGGAAGCCTTGTCTCATTTTTAAAAGTTTTCTACCTTAGCTACTAGCTAATAAGGATAGAGGAGAATTAACAATTAGGACTCGATAATAATAATCCGGAGCCCTTTTCTTTTGTTCATGTACATGAATTTTTTCTCTCGCTTTGACTTCAAATTTTCATTCACACCAACAACCAATTTCATCTATCAAGCATTAACCAACCAAGAATTCCTAAATACTTCACTGCCAATGGTAAAGGGATGTATTTTTGAAAAATGAGGAGCTCATAGTGTGGTTGTCAAAAGAAATAGGCTCAGCTCAGAGTGGTTAACTAGGGGAAATGAATGTAGGAAGGCTATTTGGTCTTGTGATGCGATTTCCTACGAGAGTCATAATCATTTATGTTTATACATTATATAGCTAATGCATCAATGGAGAGAAAGCACAAGTTCTAGCATTCCTCAGGAAATGGGCATACACACAAGAAAACACAATGTTAAGGCACAAAAGCTCAGAAGCCTAAACATGCTTGTAGGACATATGGAGTGCCACAATTTTGATTCTTATCATAAATCTAAGTACAAATATGTCATGCCCTGGTGATCAATCATTGTTTCATGCCCATCAACAATCCAAAGTTAAAACACCATTATGATAATATGCGGCACAGGGAAACAACTATTCAACTTGACTTTGATTTTCAGTAAACTTCACACACCACACACAATGAAAACAAAAACAAAAAAAAAAGAAAAAGAAAAAGAAAGAAAAGACCCACACAAAAGAAAACTTATGCTAATTTGAACCACGAAAGCCTTAAACTACCTAAAGAGTGAGAGAAGATACCATATGTACCGTAGATATCCTCCCCTAAGCTGAACTTGGCAATGTCTGCACTGCAGCAAGGAGAAAGAAAGGAACACGGGCCTCAGTCGGCCATAGAGTCAGTAGCACCACCAGCAGTCTCATCCACAGCCTGAGTACCACTGCCTGTGCTACTTCCCCAGCACCACCATATGTGGGGTTCCAAGTGTACCAACTGGGGTGGGGGCCAGCCTGAACTATCTTACCAAGCCTGCAATAGTCGTCGTACATAGGAAACATTGATAGACGCTGGCCAGCGTAGATGGTGTCCACACAGCGCTCAAGGCGTTCAATAGCTTGAGTGTTAGTAGCCATATTCAGTTCCATACACTGTAAAACACTCATCATACCCTCAAAATCAGCAGTAGAGGGATGTGAAGAAGAGGAGGGGATGGAAGGAGCGGGCTCACACCTAGGGCAGATCTGACGAGGCTCAGGGACAGGACCAGTCTCAGGGGAGTGTGCCTCATCTCCAACAGGGAGAAGGTAGGTAGGTGGTGCAACATTCTCGGAGTAGCCATCTCCTATGGGTAATTGGACGAAGTCAGGATTAGGGAGGAGTATAGATATCCGATTTGCAATCATCCACCTATAGTGCCTACCACTAGGGACAAAGTACCGGGCCGAAAGAAAGTGATCAAGGTCAAGATAAGTGCCCCCCGGAACAACATTGTTCCGATTCTCAACATAACCAAAGTGACAGGCGATGTGGTTGACTAACCCCCAAAAACAATAGGCACAGAGGAGCGAACACTGCCGTCCTCCTCAAAAGTGGGGTAAGTGGTGGAGATTTTGTGCAAATGATGCATAAAAGCATGGGCAAGGTCGAACTGCATGTTCATGGTAGCAGGCCATAGGTAAGTGCCGAGAGCGCTTATCTCCTCAGTCTGGGTGATGTTGGGCTCCCACCTCCCAAAAATCGTGCCTCCAAAAAATTTTAAGAGGAAGCGAATACGTGGGTTATGGACGGACATGCAAGTCTTGGCCATTGGGGGGTCTAACGCCAGTTAAACCTTGCCAAAGGAGGCCCAACAACATGGTGGTGGGTTTCTTCCTATCCCCCCCTAACAGTCATGCCAAACAATTGGGCAAATTATCAAATGGTCAATTTTCGATCCATATTAGCAATCCTAAAGTACATGACGTGATCATATGTGGAATGCTTACGGATGTCTAGGGAACTTAAAAATTCAAGGGTGATATCAGCATAAGTTGCATGGTACAGTGTAAAAAATGACTCTATACCAACCCCAACAAACAAGGTTCGGGTGATTTCATAGATACCAAGAACATGCCAGAGGTCCCGATTAACAAAGCGAGTGGGGGAAATCAGACGGTGTTTTAGTTTTTGAAAGCATACCTTTTGGTCTCCGTCCTTGAAAATGATATGGGGGTATGTAGGATCAACCTCAATTATGGGAGTGTTAGTCCCACGTGCACCACCTCGGACCGCCATTGAAGATGGTGATAAACCTGCAAAACAGAGAGCAATGGTGGACAAAGTGAGAACTTCACGAAAACTTGAGTAAAATCATCTTATAGGACACCATGAAGTGTAAGAACACAATTTGCAAGGTTAAACTAACAAGAATTATCACAAAATTCAAACCTTGACTCAATAAACCCAAGAAGGAAGAGGAAGAAGAAAAAGGAAGAAGTGAAAGAGTGAGGGAAAAAAAAAGTATAATTAGGATGGGGAAATTGTGAAGGATCAGTGAAAGATCAAGGATTGTGGAGAAAATTGAGAGTGTGGATGGTGAGAGTGGATGAAGTTGGGGTCAGGGTTAGGAGAGAGAGAGAGAGAGAGTGAAAGGAAGACGATGAAGGAGTTGTGAGAGTTGGAAAAGGATGAAAAGAAAGACAAAAAAATTCAGCTTATATCGAAAAACCGTGTTCACTGCGTCTCGCCCGACCTGCTCGGGCGGAAATTTTCTTCAGACTTTTTTTCGTTTTCGTGAATTTTTTCCCCAGGTGAATTGCTTGCGGGTCCGGCCGAGCGGATATCACCCGACCTGCCCGGGCGGAAAAACTTCTGCACCTGTTTCATTTTTTTTGTGAGAGCCATGATATTTCACTCACGGGCCCGACCGGGCGGTTTGCGCCCGACTTACCCAGGCGGTTCCCAGTAAATGTTGTTCTGCTATTGGTCGGAGTGTGGCCCCTTTACACACATGCCTGCAACAGTGTGTCCCATACATGAAAAATTCTCACTCCAAAAAGAATAATAAAAATAGAAAATCAAAACTACACTAAAAGGAAGATTCGAGTTGCCTCCCGAACAGCGCTGGTATATATATAAAGGTCCCACACGATCGTTTACTTCCCTCATTCGTCATGTGATGATGGTGTGGAGAGGTAGAGAACCTCGACTAGACCCACATGAGCTCCTTCGTGGTACAACTTCAGGCGTTGACCGTTAACTTTGAACACTTCACCTTTCTCACTCACAATCTCTATACAGCCAAATTTGTTCACGCTAGTAACCGTGAAGGGGCCAGACCATTTAGACTTCAACTTACCAGGAAAAGTTTGAGCCTAGAATTATACAATAAAACCTTGTCGCCCACAGTGAACTCCCTTGGTAGGATCTTTTTGTCATGCCATTTTTTCATTTTCTCCTTATATACTCGCGCGCTATCATAAGCCAACAATCGAAATTCATCAAGCTCATTGAGTTGTAGAAGTTGTTTCTTCCCTACAAGCTTTTGATCCATATTAAGCTCTTTGATGGACCAGAAAGCCTTATATTCTAATCCAACGGGTAGGTGACATGCTTTCCCATACACAAGTCTATAAGGTGAAGTACCAATCGGTGTTTTGAATGCAGTTCTGTAAGCCCAAAGTGTGTCATCCGACTTCGTACTCCAATCCTTCCTAGACCTTACATCCACCTTCTCAAGAATTGACTTAACTTCGCGATTGGAAACCTCTACTTGCCCACTTGTTTGAGGGTGTGATGTTATTCCAGTACGATAGTAAACTCCATATTTCTTCAAAAGAGTATCCAAATGTCGTTCATGAAAATGGGAGCCTCCATCACTGATTACAACTCGTGGGACCCCAAACCTAGGAAATATGATTTTCCTGAATAAAGTTATGACTACCTTAGAGTCATTGGTAGGGGATGCCACGGCTTCTACCCACTTAGAGACATAATCGACCGCAACCAAGATTTAACAATTCCAATTGAAGGAGGGGAACAGTCCCATGAAATCAATACCCCAAACATAAAAAATTTCAACTTTAAGAATACCTGTTTGGGACACTCATGCCGTCTTGACATGTTGTCGGTCCTCTGGCAAGCGTCACATGGTATGATAAAAGAAGCGTCCTTGAACATTGTGGGCCAAAAGAAACCCGAATCATGAAGCTTGGCTACAGTTCGTGAAGGACCATGATGACCTCCATAAGGCGAGTTGTGACAGCGGTTCAGAATTCCAGTGACCTCCCACTCGAGAAAACATTTGCGAAATGACCATTTGAACATTCACGAAACAAGAAGGGATCATCCCAAAAGTAGAATTTAATGTCGTGGAGGAACCTTTTCTTCTGTTGGTAGGACAAGTCAGGAGGTACGATATCATCTACTAAGTAATTGGCAAAGTCTGAAACCAAGGGATCTGTGAGGTGACTGCATACGAATGATCATCTAGAAAAGAATTTTCTATTGGAGTGGAGTTAATAGCATCTTCATGCCGAATCCTTGACAAACGGTCTGCAACTACGTTCTCTGCTCCTTTCTTATCACGAATTTCGATGTCGAACTCTTGGAGTAAGAGAATCCAGCGAATGACCCTAGACTTGGCATCCTTCTTAGAGAGAAGGTACTTCAAGGCTGCGTGATCAGTATATATAATGACTTTAGAGCCAATCAGATAGGATCTGAATTTCTCTAAAGCTTAAACAATAGCCAAAAGTTCCTTTTATGTGGTAGCATAGTTAACTTGTGCCTCATCCAACATCTTGTTGGCATAATAGATAGCATGTAAGACCTTATCCTGGCGTTGACCGAGTATGGCCCCAACTGCATAATCACTTGCATCACACATTATCTCGAAAGGGAGTTCCCAATCAGGAGAACGGACAATAGGTGCAGTTATCAAAGCTTTCTTGATCCTGTCAAATGACTCAAGACACTCATCAGTAAAATCAAATGGAGCATCTTTAAGAAGGAGCTGTGTTAGTGGTTTACCAATTTTTGAAAAATCCTCAATGAAGCGGCACTAAAACCCCGCATGACCAAGGAAACTCCAAACTCCTTTAACATTATTAGGTGGGGGTAATTTCTCAATCACTTCGACTTTAGCGCGATCCACTTGGATGCCTTTATCAGAAACAATATGGCCTAAAACAACACCTTCAGTCACCATAAAATTACATTTTTCCCAGTTTAAGACCAAATTACATTCTTCACATCTTTTCATGATTTTAGTGAGATTAACTAAGCATGTAACAAACGTAGAGCCATACACACTAAAATCATCCATAAAGACTTCCATAATAGACTCTATGAACGGGATATTCCATTTGGTACCATTGTACTTTAGGCTTTTCCATTTGGTACCACTATTTTTCAGATATTCTACATGGTACTACTATAATTTGATTTTATTCTCTATTGTAGCATTCAACTAAGTAAAGTGCTAATTTAAGTTAAAATAGGCTAGAGTTTTACTTCGATTTACATGTTTTAATTTGTGTTAAGGTTTTAGTAATTGTTTTAGTCGTTAAGGTCAAAGTTGAGGTCATATTTGACAATTAAAAGACATAGAATATAATGATCATTTTTATGAAAATTTTGACTGAAAAATAGAGTTTTGAGGGTTAAAACGGCACCCTAAAATCTTAATTTATTAAATTTTTGTAACTGCAAATAGAAACATGCAAACCCAAACAAAATCGTATTCTTGTTCAACCATTAACTAACATTTTACTTAAAAAATGGTATGATAAAGATTAATATTAAATTAGAGTGGTATCATGTGGAATTTTAAAATAACAGTGGTACCAAATGGAAAAGCCAAAAATTCAATGGTACCAAATGGAATATCCCCTCTATGAACTCAGAAAAGATACTCATCATATAACGTTGAAAGGTAGCAGGGGCATTACACGAACCAAAGGGCATTCTACGATATGCAAAAGTGTCATAAGGACAGATAAAAGTTGTCTTTTCTTGATCATCAAGATGAATGGGAATTTGAAAAAACTCGCAATACCCATCCAAGTAACAGAAATATTTGTGACACGCCAATCGTTCAAGCATTTGGTCAATAAAAGGTAGAGGGAAGTGGTCCTTTTTAGTGACCAGATTGAGTCGCCTATAGTCTATACACATAATCATCCAGTCATGAGGTCCGAGTGGGAATTAACTCATTCTTTTCATTTTTCACAACAGTCATACCACCCTTTTTCGGTACTACTTGTACAGGACTTACCCACTTAGAGTCAGCAATAGGATAAATAATACCTGCATCGAGTAGTTTCATCACTTCTTTCTTAACCACTTCTTGCGTGTTTGGATTCAGTCTCCTTTGTGGTTGAATGCAAGGCTTATGATCATCCTTGAGGTGTATCCTGTGCATGCAAACATCGGATCTTATACCCTTCAAGTCATCAATACTGTACCCAATGGCCTTCTTATGAGTTTTCAAAACGGTCAAAAGTTGGGAGAGTTGGCAGTTATCAAGTGCAGCACTGACTATTACAGGATTTAACTCATGTTCATCTAAAAACACATACTTCAAATGAGAAGGGAGATGTTTAAGTTCAGGTTTCTTTACCCTAGTATTGCACGCAGATTGAACTAACCTCTTTAACTATTCCTTCACATAAGAAAAAATCAAGACAAAGTACCGCCTCCAAGGGATCTCTAGAGAGAGCTTGGGGCATGTTATCATGGCAAATTACATCAACCACATCAATACTATAAAATTTTTCCTCTAGCACATGACTTTTCAAAGTGGTGCTCAAATTAAAAGTGACTTCATCATCTCCTACCGATAGTGTAAGTTTACCATTTTTCACATCAATTACTGCACCTACAGTATGGAGGAAGGGCCTACCCAATATAATCGAAATTTGTGTGTCTTCCTTCATGTCAAGCACAACAAAATCAATGGGAATAAATATTTTTCCTACCCTAACAGGCACATCTTCTAGAATACCGAGGGGGTATTTAACAAATTCGTCCGTCAATTAATTTGCAAAGTAATGTTAGTGACTTCTAAACTTCCCATGTTTAATTTGGATGAAACAGATAGTGGCATAACACTCACACTAGCACCTAAATCACACAATGCTTTATCAATGAATAGTCTACCAATGTGACAGGGAATAGAGAAACTACCAGGATCTTTTAATTTTGGTGCAGACTTATTTTGTAAAAAGGCACTGCACTTCTTAGTAAATACAACTTTCTCCACCTCATTAAAAGCCCTTTTCCTAGTCAAGATATCTTTCATGAATTTTGCATAAGCATGCACTTGAGTAATTAGTTCTGTAAAAGGAACGGTTACCTGAAGATTCTTGACGACTTCCAAAAACTTACCAAAATTTTGGTCTAGCTTACTCTTGAGTTGACGATTTGGACAAGGAATTTTGATAGAAGGAATCTTAATAGCGTGTTATTTGGCCTCATTTGTCTCTCTGTGTTCAATCACTTGCTTAGATTTCTCCTTGTCAGTTTCTAGTTCATCTTGGACCCGATTTTCATCGTTATTCAGACTCACAATAGCATTAGTAGGCATGGATGGTCCATTATAATGAGAACCATTGCGGAGGGTGATGGCGTTTGCCGAATCTGTTGGCTGGATAGACTGTGCTGGTAGAGCACCTTGCTGTCAAGTAGAGTTCGAAGTAGCCAACTGTGCCAACTGGTTCTCTAACATCTTGTTATGAGCTAGAATGGACTCAATCTCTGCCTTGTCATTTTGTTTGTCTTTTTGCATCTGCAGCATCATATTCCTCATCTCAACCATCATGGGATCGGTAGGAGGTGCTTGTGGAGATGGATTGAAAGGTGGTATGGAGAAACCAGGGGGTTTTTGAGAAGGTTGTTGGTAATATCTCTGGTTCAATGACTGTGCATGTGGTTGTGGTGCAGAAGGATTTAGAACATTAGTGCTCTTGTATGACAAATTAGGATGATTTCTTGATCCCGGATTGTATGTGTTGGAGTATGGGTTGTTCGGCCGATATGACTGGAAGGCATTAACTTGTTCGAGCGAACTTCGACACTCTTGTGACCAATGTCCAACTATACCACAATTGTCACAGAAGATCTTAGATGTAGTACCTAAAGCAGCAACAATCGCGGGAGAGGTGAGTTGCATATGGTCGAGCTTATTATTAATAACATTCATCTGTGCAACCAATAGGGATATAGAATCAATCTCATGCTTGCCGCCCTTGTTAGCTAGTCCTCGAGGGTTGCCATAATGAGAGTTATGAATAGCCATTTCCTCAACTAAGTCATGTGCAGCATCAATTTCTAACTTCATGAATCTTCCATTTGCTGCAGAGTCAAGAATAAACCTCGAGTTGTTCCCCAAACCATTGTAAAATCCCTGAACTAGGAACCATTTTTGTAGACCATGATGGGGACATTCTCTCTGGAGGTCCTTGAATCTTTCCCAAGCCTCATGTAAAGATTCGTCGTTACCTTGGGTGAAATTCGTGATCTGACTACGCAACCTAACAGTCTTTTCAAGAGGATAGTACTTCCTGTAGAAAGCTAAAGACAAGGTATTCCAATATGTGATGCCAAGAGTGGTGCGATTGATCCCATTGTACCACATCTTTGCTTGTCCCGTAGTGAAAATGGAAAAAGAATCTCCTGAATTTGATCTTGTGTTACTCCCTGCTGCTTAATAGTAGAACAATATTAACAGAAATCCTGATAATGTAGATTAGGGTCTTCATTAGGTCCACCACCAAATTGTTTCCTTTCGATCATATTCAGCAATGCAGGTTTGATCTCAAAATTGACAGCTTCAATTTCGGGCATTTGATTGCTCCGGGGAAGCTCAGCCAATGAGGGATGGGAAAAGTCAATAAGTCTCGGAGCCATTTCTGATTCTCTGGGAATAGTAGGAATAGAACGTCTAGAATCAGAGTCAGAATCAGAATCAGAATCAGAATCCAAGTGTCTATCTCCCCCTGAATTATCTCGCAATTGTCTGAAGAAGTTCTTCTATTTACGGAAGGATCTTTCAATTTCACGATCAAATGGAAAACCACCCAAACTTAAACTCCTGCGCATAGACAAACTAAAGAACAAACAATTAAGAGGTTGTTTCCTAAAGAACAAGTGTTCTCTGAGACGAGAATATATAATCTAGACTCTCGTAGTTTATCACTACCAAAACTACCTATTAAAACTAACCTTAATATCAGGTTTATACCTCTCGGAGCATAACCTAATATTGCAATACTATAACAATCAAATTTGGCCAAATTAGATTGAATAGAGATAATACATTCAATAGGAATCAACAAACATCATCAAGTATCAATACTAAAAGGATAAGTATTTATATCTCCATCAAAAACTGGCGTAACACGCACTCAAAAAAATGCCTTAAAAGATCACGCCCGACCAACCCGGGTGGTCATTAGGTGATCAATTGCTTCGTCGCGCCCAACCGGGCGGATTCCAGCTTCTTCATTTCACGTGTCCTCGTCTCCCACGACCAACCCGAGCGGTTCTCGCCCGGTCGAGCCCGCAAGTAAAATTCCTTGGCATCTTTCAAGTCTCAGAATTTAGCTAAGTTAAGTTGCCCGACCAACCCGGGCGGATGTCTCCCGGTCGGTCCCTCATCAGCTTTTGACGCGCAAAATCCGGTCTTCAAATTATCACAACTTCTGCATTAGTTGTCGGAATTAAGCAAATGACCACTCCTTGGAAAGTTCTTGATCCATAGAATCCAACTCATGCAAAGTGATCGTGCTCCCAAAAATACATCATCTGTTGTAGTGGTATAAAAGAATAGGAAATGCACCAAAACATGCTAATTCCTACAATAATCAATGTGAGAGTACAAACACACTTCAAGGAGCACAATAGTACTAAAAATGGCTTCGAAGAGCGCAATTAAAACCAATAATTCATGAGGAACGAGGGTAAAAACTCTATATAACATAGACATATCAATGGAGTTAACCAGTGTCCTTCAAGTGTGTAAGTCGGGTTGATCTCCTTCAAGATAGAACACGTAAACTAACTTCGAGGGTTGATCCGAGGAACCCCCCTCTGATGCCTAAGTCAGTATAGGGTATTAGTCGGTATATCTCAGATAGATTATCATAGTATATGTGAACGTACCTTATGACTCAAATCACAGGTATTTATAGGAGTCTATAGTGTCCTTGTTGAGATAGGACACTGCTCCTATTGATTGGATACATTTCTATCCTCTTCAATACTTACCTTCAGGCCCATAGGCGCGTTGAGTGAATACTTGGTCAGACCCAGACCCATCTAAGAATGGCCCAAATTAGGAACACCGCCAAGGTATTTCTGTAAGGCCATCATGACATAGTCAACGACCTTCATACGCATGAGTTGACCATGACGGTTGTTACCAGTTCACCAAGACCAGTATGGAACTTAGACATCCCCAATACAACTAGCCCCCAAGTCGGTATGACTGGCACATGCATGTTTAGCTTTGTCAATGATAAGCCGTCATGGATATAACCGTTGGGAATTTGTTGGAATATCATTGGCTTATGGAATATAAATCGTCGCCTTGGTTTTTGTGTACAGATTGTGTTAGAGTTTTTCGAATAACTGCTCCACAGTTGTTCTCATACTTAATACCACGTGGCATGATCGAGGACGGGAAGACGAAGAGTCGTCTAATCTAGACCACAATTTTTTCTATAAGTAGGGCGTGGATACCCTTCTTTGCTCATTTTCATACTGCTCCTCGTTTTCTTATGCTCTCCAAACATTCTCTCTCTCTAAACTACTCCCCTTTCGTTTGCAACTTCTAAGACCATCCTCCAACTTTCCTGCCGGTTGAACTTATTGCACGTTCAGATATCTCTTTCACTAGTTCTTTTCTTCCAGGTATTTCCCACACATTTCCTCTATCTTTCATACTTCTAAATTAGAGCTAATCATTTTGGCCCGGCCCGACCTGATTTTGGGTAGAATTTTTTGGCCCACGGTCGGGCTTGGCCCGACCCGATTTTTTTTGGCTTTGGGCAGGCTTTGGGCAAGCCAAAAGCGATTTTTTAGTCTATTTTTGTCCCAGCCCAATTTGGCTCGAAAGCCCGCTAATTTGCCTCGAAATAGCGAGCTTTGGGCACAAAATTCGGCCCGACCCGACCAATAGGCAAAAAAAATTTCCCGCGGCCCGGCCCGAACCTGGCTTGGCCCATGATCACCTATATTCTAAATTATGAACATGTCTTACAACTCTGATTCCCAAAATATTTAAGAGAGCTCCCCTTCCATGACCGATGGTGACTTTGGGTCTTTCGGTTTTGATAGTCCGGTAGTTTCCGCTACTACACCAATAGTATACTCTGAACGAACCAGCTCTACATGCGTCTCCCCTTACGGCCATCAGGACCCTTGGGGAGGCCATGGGTGTGCCGGTTTCTGCACAGTATGGTACCATGATGGGGCTTGCCCATCATTCTCCATTATTATTTCCTTCTATACCCGGTACCTCTTTTACCTTCCCTGGTGAGCCCTCATCACTTGGGCTGGCAAGACAGTTAGATGGGGGCGCACCTAGTAAAACAACGGGGAAGGAAGTTATGGAAGAAGATGACATGTCGTCGGTGGACTCGGTCGAAATGGACAGTGTCCTTTAGGACTTAATGTCAGATGACGAGTCCACTACCCTGGAGGCCGATGCGGATGAGGACCCTCCCGAGGTCATCCCGAAGGATGACGATGAGGCCTTGGACGAACTATATATGCCGCCTTGTGACAAAGACATTCCCTCATATGTGCAAATCGATGCCAACTGGAGGAGGACGTGCAGCCTTTGCCTTCCCGGATGATTATGAACTAGTTCTATCGGTTGTGGGGAGTCGGGTTACAGACTGTCCGACTGGGCATATAGTAATTTATGCACACATGTTAGATTTTGGCCTTACGTTCCCCCTAGACCCCTTTGTCGGGATGAGCCTCATGGTAGGTTCTAAGGGCCATACCAGTCCTGTTTTGTTATTTATTTGTTTTTACTTATGTTGTTAACGTCTCCTTATTTGATTTTCAGGCCGGGAACATATGACTAGGGACGCTCTCCACCTCAACCAGAACTACATTCCTATTAGCAACATGCCTCCAAAGCCTGCCAAGAGATTCCAGTCCATTCCCCCCTAGCACTGGAGGCCGGGGTAGAAAGCGAGGCTGGGGAGACCATGGGGAAGGCGGTCGCTCTAGCCCCAACATCTGACAGGGCTTCCCCTCCTCTGGTTAAGAGGCAACAGCTGGTTCCTCAGAAGAGGAAAGTTGAAGATGAGGGCGACTAAGATCCCAGGCGACCTAAAGAGAAGGTGCCCGTCAAGATTTTTGCTGCCCCTGGTGGGAAAAATAATTTGATAAAGGGTCGGGTGGCCGAGGTCGGGACCTCTTCCCCGAGGCCAAAAATTTACAAGCAGTTGACCCTCCCTGCCATGATTCCTGAGTTTGAGCATTTCTCTCAGCTTCAAAAATTCGACTTCATCGAGCAGTCAAGACTCGGGGTACCGGAGGTGCTGCGGAAGAGGTGGTCCCGGTCACCTGTTCGAGGCGGTGAGCTTTTTCAGCCCAAGCTCAACGTCCTAGAAGACGAGTCCTTGTTGCTGGACTATCCTGAGGTTGGCAGTATTCTGGGCTATCGAATCCTTAAGGACATGCCGCTAAAGTACGATATACCACTGGATGAGGTCCAGGCTGTCGCTGCTGTCTATGCACACAACTTGGCCGTGGTAAGTTTTCTTCACTTGATTTTTTTTTTTTAAGTAACATAACGGTCTCTTGAATTTTTACTGACCATCTGCTGTCTCTTTTCAGTCGGTCCATTCTGGCAAGGAGCTCTCTGACCTCTACTAGTATTTCCAATCTTCCTACTATAGGGAGGTAGAGGGTCACAAGGCCACCAAGGGGAAGCTGGCTGGTAAAGATGTAGAGCTGACAACTACCAATAAAGATTTGAAGATCGTGAAGGATGATCTAGAGAAGGCCCGAGCTGATCTGTAGTTGGCCAATGTCCTTGCCAAAGTGAATACGCTGAATTTGAAGAACAAGGACACCGAGCCGCAGAAGCTTAGCGAGGAGCTCCTGGAAGCGAAGGCCTGGAAGGCAGCTGCAATAGCTGAATACCGCCGGTCCATGGACTTTGTCCACCGTTTGGCCAACCGGTACAAAATAGTTGATGGTCTGCATCCATGAGGTGTGCAAAGCATGTCCTTCCTAGTATTGAGTGGGAGAAGGTGGAAGAGGCTCACGGTCAGCGGTTATTCGAACTCCCGATGGAGAACGAGGAGCTGGACTTCGGGGTAACGGAAGCGAATATCGCGAATGTCGACCCCCGCGTCGAGTTCGAGGAAGACCCGGAGGCTGCCAACGAAGATGCCGGTAATGCCGCGGTTGAGGATGACCAGAATGATGTCATCATTCTGGACAAAGCTTCTGTTACCGGAGTGGCAGAATCCGGGGAGGCCCATGCCTTTGATGCTGCCTAGCCAAGGTTTTCCTTTTTCTATGTAGTTCCCCACGGTCTTGCCATCTGTGACAGGCCTTGTTACTCCTTTTTTTGTTCCTAGGTGGCTGGGATTGTAAATATGATTTTTATTAATGAAAGATCTCGATTTTCGTTCAACTTTGTTGCCGACTTTATTATTCTTTATTGTTGTTTTCTTTCCCTGCCCTTTCTTGCTTTATTGCTTATTGGTATCTGACAAATGTGCAAGTATTTAAATTCGGCAGGTAGTTTGGATGACAATTACAAATAGTCCATTTAATTATCTTACTCCGGCAGATCCACTAAGGTCATGAACCGGCAAGATATTATTTTGTAGATTCCTGATGGCAGATCTACTTAGGTCTTTGGCCATCAGTGCTAATTGTTTTTGTTTAGTCTCTCCTGACGGTAGATCCACGCAGGTCGTTGACCGTCAGAGAACTTGCTCTATATTCGGAAAAGTTTCTTTTTGCGGCAGATCCACGTGGGTTATTGACCGTTAAAGAACTTATAATTGTAGGTATAGTATAAGTCAAAAGATGCTCATTTTATTAAGTAAAACGACTCTTCCCGGTATTACAAGGCTTATTCAATTGAAAACAAATAACGCTAATATCGGCTTTTAATGCCATATTAATAAGTATTACTAATTTTTGGTAGCAATGTCGTTTTATTGCTGACTACGTATTTTAAACTAGAAAGAGTAATTCAACATAATATTTCTTAAGCACGCTAGCCTTCCAACTATTCTTGAGCAACTTGCCTGACATGTCTTCCAGTTGGTATGGTCCTGGGACGATTTCTTCTTTTACTAAGTAAGGTCCTTCCCAGTTGGCTGGCAGCTTGCTGTTTGCGTGTGCTTTCCCCGTAGCTGTCGTGCATCTAAGTACCAAATTTCATTTCTATATCGTCCGGCTTTGCACTCTTTTGTTATAGGCCTTACTTATCTGATCCTTGTACGTGGCTGACTTGAGCTCTGCAGCTAGCCTTACTTCCGGTAGGTGATCGAGGTCCTCTCTGTGCAACCTGTTGTTTAGCTCAAGGTTGTAGTTTAGGATACTCCAGTTAGGTAGCCCAACCACGACTGGTAGCACTGCCTAAGTGCCGAATGCAAGGCTGAATGGGGTTTCCCCTATTGCTTCCTTCTTGGTCTTCCTGTTAGACCACAGAACTGCTGGGACCATATCGGCCCATGCTCCCTTCAAATCTTCCAACTTCTTTTTCAGCGCGTGCAGGATTTGTTTGTTGGCGAGCTCAGCATGGCCGTTACTCTGAGGATGGCATACTAACGAGTATGCAAACTTAATGTCGTAAGGGCTCAAGAAGGTTTTTATCAGACCGCAATCAAACTGGACTCCATGGTCCATAACAATCCCCGTGAAAATCGCGAACCGTGTAATCAAAATCTGCCAGATAAATTTCTTCACCTTATTGGCCGTGATTTTTGTAGTCGCCTCCGCTTCGATCTACTTTGTGAAGTAATCAATTCCTACTATTAGGAACTTTCTTCCTCGAGATGTCGGTGTGAATGGTCCTATGATATCCATCCCCCACTAAGCGAATCTCTGGCACTTGTCGCACTTCTTTACATAGGCCTGCGCATCAGCTAGCATTGTTGGCCAGTAAAATCCTGCTCTTAGTGCTTTTAGTTCTAGGGTTTTTTCGCCGATATTATTTCCACATACTCCCTCGTGTATTTCTTCAATGATTTTTGTGGCCTCGTAAGTCGTTACACACCTTAGGATCGGGAGGGAAAGGCCCTTTTTGTGCAGTTGTCCCTGGAAGATGCAATACCACATGGCCTCTGTAGCTTCTTCGACGTCATCTTTTCATCTAATAGACTATCTATCAGTTTATAAGCAGTTATCTCGTCATACCACTCCTTCCCCTGATTAATTGTGTTTATCTTTGGTTGGGCAGTGTCTATGCTCCTCTCCGGCAGTATCTCTATCATGCCATTGCATTTCATGTCGGTCGTATTGAAGCTGGCTGGCTTGGATAGGGTGTCGGTAGCCATGTTCTCAGTTCTCGGGACCAAGGCCACTTCGAAGCTCTGTAGTCCTACCGTTATTTGCTTTACCCTGCTCAAGTATTTCTGCATTACGGGCTCTCTAGCTTCGTACGTGCCCTCTATTTGGCTTGATACGAGCTGTGAGTCCGTTATCATTTTATTTTCTTGGCTCCCGCTGCTATGCACATATTGATGTCGGCTAGAGTTGCCTCGTACTCGGCCTCATTGTGAGAGGCTTTAAAGCCAAAACAGACGACGTATTCAAACGTGTCCCCCTCTGGGGACGTCATCACCACCCCGGCCCCGGTGCCCGTTTAGGCAGCGGAGCTGTTTACAAATATCTTCCAGGTATCGGCCGGCTCATTCGTTTCTTCACAAGTGATTTCGACTATGAAGTCGACTAAGGCTTGGGCCTTGATAATTGTGCGCAGTCGGTACTCGATGTCAAATTCAGATAATTTAATTTCCCCTGTCGGTCAAATCTAACTTGTGAAGTGCTTTCTCTAATGGCTGGTTTGTAAGCACTTTGCTGCCCCTTTTTCTCTACCAACAGAACAGCTGCCACCATCTTCTCCTATATCGAGACAGATAACTACAGCTTATCTCCCAGCTCATGTCGGGTGATAGTCGGTAGTTGTTTGAAGTGTTCCTTGACTCCTTCAAAGGCTCGCTTTTATTCGTCTCCCCATTCGAACTTCTTGTTCGCTCGCATGATTTTGAATAACGGTAGGGCTTTTTCTGCCGATTTGGAGACGAATCTGGTTAGGGCCGCCATTCTTCCTGTTAGCTTCTGAATGTCACAGATACTCTTAGGTTCCGGTAGCTCGCTTATTACCCTGATTTTGCCAGGGTTTGCGTTTATCCCCCTTTCACTGGCCATAAAGCCGAGGAACTTGCCGGACCTTACCCCAAATATACATTTCTTGGGATTTAGCTTCATTCAGGGATTACCGAGGGTCGCTAAAGTCTCCTTAAGGTCAGTAATGTGGGCTTCTTCTATGAGGCTCTTGACGATGCTATCGTCCATGTACACCTCTATATTCCAGCCTTTTTGATGCGCATATATTTTATACACGAGCTTTTGATAGGCGACTCCGACATTCTTTAGACCGAACGACATAGCTATGTAAGCATAAACTCCTACATCTGTCATGAAAGTTGCCTTGTTTCTGTCGGACTCTAGGAGGCTGATATGGTGATACTCTAAGGAAGCGTCCATGAAACTAAGCAGCGCGTGGCCGCTAGTGGAGTCCACCAATTGGTCGATTCTGGGTAATGGGGTAGCAGTCCTTGGGGCAATCTTTATTCAAGTCGGTAAAATCCACACACATTCGCCAAGCACCATTGGCTTTCTTGACAATTACCACATTCGCCAACCATTCCGGATAATCGCAGGGCTCGGTGAAATCTGCTGATAGCAGTTTGTCAACTTCCTCTTTAATGGCCGCATTTCTATTCTACAAAAAAGGTTTCTCTTCTTATGTTTACCGACCACACAACTTCGTTGACATTCAACCAGTGAAGCATGAACGCTGGGTCAATCCCCGGCATTTCACCCGCCGAGAACGCAAAGACATCTGCGTGACTGTGTAGAATACTTATCAAGTTTACTTTGACATCGTTCGCTAGGTCGGCCCCATCCTAACCGTTCTCTCCTGTCTCTCCTGCTCAAGGCTGACTTCCTCGATTTCACCTTTTGAGTTGGTCTCGGCAAGCCTGCCGGCCTTCCCTCGAAGTTTTCCATGGACAGATCTCTGTTAGCTTTATTCTCGGATAGTCGTCGTTTTCTTTCTGAAGGTGGCATATCTGCCGGCCTCTTATGGTTTGAATTCTTGAGAGCCGTTAGGTAACATGCCCGAGCCGACTCTTGATTCCCTTTTTTTTTCTATGGCTTTCCTGTGTTGGATATGTAAATCATTGTTAGGTGGTAGGTGGATAACACTGCCTAAGCGTCGTGTATTAACGGTCGTCCTATGACGGTGTTGTAGGCGGCCGGGACGTCAACCACTAAGAATTCTACCATTAGGTCTCTGGACTTTTTCGAGACCCTTTTCCAAGCTTGACTGACAGCTTAATTGTAGCCTCGGAAACAACAGATGCCTCCGTAAAGCCGATTACCGGATAGGAGACTGGTTTGAGACATGACACCCCTAGGCCCATTTTCTCAAATGTGGCCATCTACAGAATGTTGGTAGAACTGCCCATTTTCTCAAATGGTTTAGATGTTATTCAAATTGGAAGTTATAGCTTGTTCAAAGAGTTTTCCAACGATAGGTCATATGCCCAATTTCACTGAGAAACGAGAAAGTTATGACTGTTTTACGAAGAACTGACGAAACGGTTTCATCTCGCGCCCGACCCAGTCAGGCGGAGCGCCGGTTTTTACGGTACACGCGTTTTTGGTATTTTTTTATTTTTGAGTTATCTTTTAGGGTTTGTGATACATATATGATATGATCATTTTCTATAAGTAATATGAAATGGAATAATAATTATGTGGAGTTCTAGTTCTGTTAGAATTCTATGTAATTTAGGAATCCTATTATGAGTAGGAGTCTAATTCCTTATCATTGAGTCTTAATAACTATTAGGGTTAGGCGTGTGATTAGGCGTGTGATTAGGTTAATTATCTTTTATCTTTAAGCTTTACTAGTCCTAGTAGGTTTAGGAAAGTATTGTAGTATATAAAGGCTATTCGGCCATCATAATAAAGTAGAGAAGTTTTAGATTAAAGTGTTAAGCTTGTGCTTGCATAGAACTGAGAGTTCAAATACACAAACCGCGACTTTGTGTGATCTTGGAGCCGAGACTCACAAGAGAACCTCTTAAACTGCGATTTAAGAGCCTATCCCTTTATTTCTTATTGTTGTTCGTCCATAAAATCATAAAAACACAAAAATAGTTCGAATCGCCAACAAAAATCACATCAGTTTGTATGGTGTTCCTTATGATTATAAAAGGGCTTCCTGGTGATCATTATTATAGACACAACTTATGAAACACTTTTAGCCTCTAGACTTTAGGACTCCTTGTATTATTCTCTATGATTTTCTCCATTATACTGAAGAAGTTCTGACCCCCCACCTGTGGACATAAGTCAAATTTGACTGAACCACGTAAATCTTTGTGTTCTTTGTTTGTTCATCTTTATTGCTTTCTCACCTTTATTATTTCATTGATTTTCTGTTCCGCATTTATCAAACTACAACGTCCCATTTCCTAACAAACTGGTATTAAGAGCTTGGCTATTTAAGATCTTAGGTGTTTATAGAACAAGTTTGATTTTTTTTTATTATGTCAATGAAATTCGATATTGAGAAATTTGATAGGCAAGTAAATTTTAGCCTATGGCAATTAAAGATGAAAGCCATTCTGGTTCAAAGTGCTTGTTACAAGGCTCTGGTAGGTGCACCCAAAAAGGCTTCCGGTATGGCGGATGATCAGTGGGAAGATATGGTTTTGAAAGGCACTCTCAGCGATTTATTTAAGTCTATCTAATGAAGTTTTGAGAGAGGTTGCCGAAGAAATGACTGTTGCGGGTTTGTGGTTGAAGTTGGAGTCACTTTATATGACAAAGTCTGTGACCAACCGTCTACTACTAAAATCTAGACTTCATGATCTCAGTCTAGCAGAAGGTAAACCGGTTGAGTCTCATTTAGATGAATTCTTCTCTGTAATTATGGATTTGCAAAACATCCATGTTGAGATTGATGATGAGGATATGGCTATTAGGTTGTTGTATTCTTTACCACCTTCGTATGAGCACTTTCGAGATATCTTATTATATGTAAAGATGATTTGAGTTTGCAGGATGTTATGGAGGCCTTAACTCAGATTTAATTGACAATAAATTGGTTAATAAATCTAATAATTTTTCTCACACAATTGCTTTGGTTGCTCATGGTAGAAAGAATTCTGGCAAAATCTGTAACTATTGTCATGTGAAGGGTCATATTAAATCTGAGTGTTGGAAATTAAAGAAGAAAAATGGAGAAAGGTCTAATGAGGATCAATCTGCAAATATTGTCGACGCTGTTCTTGATGATGATCTTGCACTTTAGGGTTACAAGATTTGGGGCTGCGATTTCTATGATCTCTTTATGTTTGATGTCCCCTTGAGATATCTTGGTAAAATGAGAGACCGTGTGGATTTTCTTTTTTGGAGTATATGATAGATTGCTTTTGAGTGTGTAATAAAGTAGCAATCTTGGTTATGCATTAGATTTTGTTCTAGTTATGCTATTTATTATCTCAAATTTGGTACTTTTGTGTTTATCAAGTACAATTGCAATTTAGAAATTATTGGTGTCATTTAGTTTCTAGAATTGCTTTTGAGTTAGTTGTTGAGATGAAGAAGTGTTTGAAGAAAGTTTGGTCAATTTGAGGAAGCATGCTTAGCGTTGGTGCCATTGTCTGGTGATGTTGTATTTCACATGGTGCCTTACCTCCTTGAGGCTGGCTTTGGCACCGTGTATACTTTCTTTGTTCGTCGGCGCCCCCTGAGATGACATGTATCTCACTTATTCATTCTTTCATCGACTTCCTCTTACCGTCTTCCTCTCTTGTTGAACCATATCGATATGTCCTTGCTTGATACTGCTTAAAATAGCCTCTTCATACCTAATCGTCAATTCCATCTCTTAAATCTTTACAATCGTCGGTGATGTGCCCGTAATCGTTGTGGAAATCACACCATTTCGACTTATCCCGGCCTTTATAGACATCTTTTTGGGCCGCTGTCATTTGTTATCCTTCTTGTGTAACTCATAGATCTCGGCTATGGACATCGTTAGAGGAGTCTAGTTGTAGTAACGATCAGATCGTCCGTCATGTCCCTTCTTTAATAAGTTATTCTCATCCTTCCTATCGAGTCCATCTAACTTTTTATCTTTCCGGTATTTGTCCTTGTCTTTATCCTTCTCCTTTCCATCTCCTTCGGATTTCTTCGCAGTTGTCGCCTTGTCAAATTCCTCTCCTCTGATAAACTCATTGGCCTTACCTAGGATTTCAGTCAAGCTGGTCAACTTCTTACGACCCAGGTAGCTTCTAAAGAGAGTTCCTTCCTTCAAACCGGATATCAGTGCTAGGACTGCGACATCCTGCTGAAGGTTGGGAATTGTGACGGCTTCAAAGTTGAAACGACCTATATAGTCACTCACGCTCTCCTTTTCTCCTTGCTTGATAGACATCAACTCGCTAGTGGTTTTCTCCCCGCGTTTTATTACTAACGAACTGCGTTAGAAACATGGACATAAGTTGCCGAAAGTCAAAGATGGTTGCTGGCGGTATGCTTTTGAACCAAATCTGGGCCAGGCCAGACAGAGTGGAAGGCAAAACCTTACACCAGACGGAGTCGGTGTCGGTATATACTATATAGCAACATGTGTCCTTAATAAGTAGAGATGTGATACTCATGGTCATTGGTCCCTCTTGCCGTCATACTTATATGTCGGCATCTTGATTTTCTCCATAGGCTCTTGGATGATGGCTGTCGAGAAAGGAGAATTTCGAAGAGATACCGATGCTCTTTGCCGGACATATTCGCTCTCTCTTCTAGGTTAAGTCGACTGCTGAATCTCAGAGTACTGGTCTTCCTCTTCACCTCCCTCCCCCATGGGCTCCATTGGGGTCTTGGAATTCTCCCCCTGATCTTGATCATTCCGACTCTGGTCACCCTGTCGGCCCGTTGCAAGAGAACGCATCTTTCTCAAAGGGTTGTGGGGCCTGTTCAGGGGATGTTTGCCGGTATGACCGGTGGGTGGAGTCTGACTTGCCATGGCTTGGAAGACCTCGGCAGCGCTCCTAAGTTGTTCAGGACTGAACATATGTTGCAACGTCTCAAATATGTTGGGTTGAGGGCTCTCGTTGGCACCTTTCCCTTTAACAATAGGTGGTCTTGAAGATCCTACCACCGGTTGCGGAGTAGGGAAACCAGGTGGTGCCTTCCTCTGAGGATGTTGTTTTCATCCGTTTCGGCATCCCAAAAGTCTGCTTAGGATCCATAGGGTTGGTATGCTGGCAAAGTCGTGGCTTAAGACAAAAGGTATAATTCTCCCCTCCTTCTAGAGCCAATTGTTCCGGTATAGAATAAATGTTGATGGAGTGAACCGGTATCCTTCTAGCGCAATTGTTTTGTTATGGAATAAATGCTGATGGAGTGAACTGGTATCCTTCTAGCGCCAATTGTTCCGTTATGGAATAAATGCTGATGGAGTGAACCGATATCCTTTAAGTGTGTAAGTCGGGTTGATGTTCTGCAAGACAGAACACGTAAACTAACCTCGGGGGTTAATTTGAGGAACACCCCTCTGATGCCTAAGTCAGTAAAGGGTATTAGCCGGTACATCTCAGATAGAGTATGATAGTATATGTGAGCGTACCTTATGAATCAGATCAGGGGGTATTTATAGGAGCCGACAGTGTCCTTGTTAAGATAGGACACTGCTCCTATAGGTTGAATACAATTATATCCTCTTCAATACTTATCTTCAGGCCCATAGGCGCATTGAGTGAATACAGGGTCAAACCCAGGCCCATCTAAGAATGGCCCAAATTAGGAACACCACCAAGGTATCCCTGTAAGGACGACATGACATAGTCAACGACCTTCATACGCATGAGTAGACCATCACGGTTGTTACCGGTTCACCAGGACCGGTATGAAACTTGGACATCCCCCATACAGTGCCTAAGGTGCAAGTGTCTGAGAAATCCACTGACGAGAAGTTAGCCGATGTTCCTGGCATTTAGCCACTTAAACCTTTCGTTCTAAAATTTATTTTGCTTAGAAATAATGGATCTTTTAGGTTACTCACAACAGTACCCAAACTTATGAAAGGAGAGGAAGTCTTATGATCTCATTGTATTGAACGATTCCGGTTGCTTTGTAATTTTAATTTTGGGTCACTCATGGGAATGGACACAACTTATGTTTATTTTTAGCCATTCATGGGAATGGTATGACTTTTTAAATTTACTTTATGCAAATGACCTTTTGGAACTTATGTCGTGCCTTTTTTTTTCTGGCGTCAAAGTACAATGATCAGGTGTTTTGAAAACCTTTCTCTGTCGTATGAATTAGGTATCATTAGAACGAAAATCAAATATTCGCGTAACACATTTACTTATTTGACTTTAGCAAGTTGATCTTTATGACGCTGTTGTAATTCTTGTGAATGACGTTGAGATCTTATCACGTTTACAAAGCTGTGCAATGTCAAAGTAACTTGACGTTATTGATGTTGTATTCAGCACTTCTGTCAATCTAGTTGACTTATTATGCGAAAATAGTCGTTGCTCGCTTCGTGTGGACGTTGTGAACTTATTGAAATGCATGAAAAACCCTGTAAAAGAAATACACAGTAATGTTCTATCGTTGACATCTGAACGACCTTGCGACGACATGTTCATCTCTTATTGAAAACATAAAAAGAGAAAAATGTCACTTAGTACATAGCTAAAAATGATATCTTTTGAGGTGAACAACATTTCAACTGTGTGGGACCATTATTTCGTCACGTTGGATCAGTTGGTATGCGCCATAGCCAACGACCTTGCTGATTTGGTAGGGACCTTCCCACTTTGGACCTCGCTTACCAGCGTTGGGCTCTTGTGTACCCAATTGCCTTCAATGAACGACTTAGCCTACATATTTTTATTAAAACTCCTTGCAATGATTTGCTACTGTGCTGCCATGCGTACCAATGTTGTGTCTCGCAATTCTTCTATGGTATCTAGGTCGCTGATTAGTTCGTCGCGATTTTGTTATTCCGTCATCAAGCCGTACCTGGCAGTTGGGATACTTACCTCAACTGGTAGGACTGATTCGCAGCCATAGACCAACGAGGAAGGTGTTTGTCCGATTGTAGTGTGTGGCGTCGTGCAATGTTCCTATAAGATAGCTGGTAACGCTTCTGCCCATTTACCTTTTTTAGCAGTGAGACGTTTCTTCAACGTGTCTATGGCAGTTTTGTAACTAGACTCAGCTTGTCCATTGGCATGAGGATATATGGGTGTTGATGTCAATAATGTAATGTTCCATTCGTCGCAAAAAATGCTTTGTTTTATCGCTAATAAATTGCGACCCATTGTCGCATATAATTTCTGACGGTACGCCAAACCTGTAAATAATGTATTGTGTACATAAAAGAAATTACCTCCTTATTGTGTACTTGTTGGAACGAATCTGCCTTTTTCATTTAGAAAAGTAGTATGTTAGTGGTAATATAAAGACCTTTTGTCCTGGGGCTGGAGGTAGTTTACCGACTATGTCCATTCTTCATTTCATGAAAGGCCAAGGGGTTAACGTTGGATGCAAAATTTCATAAGGTTTGTGCGTCATACGTGCATGTCACTGATAATTGTCATATTGTGTGACGTACCTGATTGTGTCTTGTTTCATCTTTGGCCAATAATAGCCCATTCTTAACGCTTAATTGGATAAGTTGCGTCCACCAAAATGGTTTCCACATGCCCCTTCATGCAAATCTTGCAAAACTTGCTCCCACTAGTGCTTCTCCAAACAACGCAAATAGGGTCCAACGACAAACTTTTTTGAATGATGACATACCTGGACGCTTTGACACGGACTCGTCGTGCGTCTACTCTATCCCTGGGAGTGCATTGCTAAGTAAATAATCATAAATAGGTTTCATCCAACTAACACTTACCTTGACGTTTTTAGGAATAACGTTGTTTTCTTGGTCGACATCGTCGTTTGATGCGTGGTCTAAGGCTCCGTTTGGTAGGGCGTAAAATATTTTCAGTGTAAAATGATTTTCATGGAAAACAATTTACAATGGAAAACACAATTCCAAAATTAGTTTTCCGTTGTTTGGTTCGATGTAAGAAAAATGATGAAATGAAAGGAAAATGAAAGGGAAAGTAAGGAGGTAGTGAGAGGAGTGTACAAGAGAGATAAGGAAAATAGTTTTCCCTTCATTTTGAAAGGAAAATGGTTTTCCATCATTGGGAGAGTAATTTTACCCCAAGGGAAAATGGTTTTACACTCTTTTGCCAACCAAACAATGTAAAACTGAAAATAGAGGAAAATAATTTTCCGGGAAAACGTTTTACGTCCTACCAAACGGAGCCTAAATCATTCTCGTCAATTATGGCGACGATGTCTGCAACTTCTTTGCACTTACTTACTGTTGGAGTCATGAGATGGATGATAGGGACGGAAGTGAATGTCACGTCTCTCGGGGATGATCCCGGATTTGCTAGTGCGTCTACTTGCGTATTTTGGTCCCTTAGTACCTGCATTATGTCAAAAGGATCAAACCTCTTACTCTTACCTTGTGCGACCTTTAAATATAGTGCCATTTTGGAATCTTTAGCAGCAAATTCTCCGTTGAGCTGGCTGACTATCAACAACGCTTGTCAGGGTCATTCCTGCGATTAACGCTTCGTATTCAGCTTCATTGTTGGTCGCTTTAAAGTCGCGACATATGGCTTGTACTATCTTGTCCCCTTGTGGTGACTTCAGGACAAGGCCAAGACCAGCACCACGAAAATTTGAAGATCCATCCACGAATAATATCCAAGTATCATGACTAACGTTACTGATCTTAGCGATTTCAACGTTTGCGATCTTCTTTAGCTCTAGACTGAAGTCCGCCACAAAAATCAGCTAGCGCTTGCGACTTGATTGTTGTCCAAGGTAAGTACTTGATATCGTATCCACTCAACGCGATGACCCACTTTCCCATGCAACCTGTCAATTTGGGTCTACGCAAAACACTTTTTAATGGGATAGTTAGTCATGAAAATGACAGTATGAGTTTCAAAATAGTGTCGTAATTTCTTTACAGCAGTGACTAAACCTAATACAAGTTTTTCCAAGGAAGAATATGTGGTCTCTGCGTCTAAGAGAGACTTACTAACGTAGTAAACGGGGAGTTTTTGACTCTCAGCTTCTCTTGTAGAATTGCGTTGTTGGACGTATTGCTGACGGCCTAAAGTTGAAGAGTTTCTCCGTCGCTTAGTTTGGATAGTAGAGATGGAAATGCTTATTATTGCTTGAGTGCTTGTAGAGCGTCTTCATGCTCTTGCGACCAGTCAAAGCCTTTGTTCTTGCGTTGAACGTCGTAGAATATGTGACACTTTTCAGACGATCTTGATATGAAACGATTAAGCGCAACAACACGTCTAGTTAATTTCTGCACTCTTTTTGGACCATGGATTGGATATTGATCAGTGCCTTGATCTGGTCAGGACTTGCCTCGATTCCTCTTTGCATCACGACCTAGCCTAAAAATTTACCTGCATCAACTCCAAATGTGCACTTAGTAGGGTTGAGTTTCATACCGTATTTCTTGAGAACGTCGAACCTTTTGGAAAGATGTTGGACATGATCATTGGCTTTCTTTGATTTCACCAACATGTCATCGATGTATACTTCCATGGTGTCTCCGTGTTGGTCTTTGAACATATGATTGACTAACCACTGATACGTCGCACCTGCATTTTTTAGTCCAAAGGGTATAACCTTATAACAATAATTACCTTTGTGGCTAACAAATGCTGTCTTTTCTTGGTCTTCAGGATGCATGAGGATATGATTGTACCTGGAATATGCGTCCATAAACATTAAGAGCTCGTATCTTGCCGTCACGTGATAAGTTTTTGTTTAGATCCGTGAATTCTATACAGACTCTCCACTTGCCATTTTTCTTGCTGACAACAACAACATTAGCTAACTAATCAGGGTATTTAACTTCGTGTACCTTACGTGTGTCGATCAATCTCCGTATTTCATCATTTGTGATTTAGTTGCGTTCAAGAGCGAACTTGCGTCTCTTCTCCTTAACCGGTTTGTGCTCCAGATCAATGTTCAACTTATGGGAGATGACGTCTATACTTATACTTGTCATATCCTCATGGGACCATGCAAAAAAATCCTGATTAGCTTTTGAAAAATCGATTACCTGGTTTCGGAGTACAAGTGATAAGGTCGCTCCAATACGAACGACTCGATCAGGGAAGGCTGGATCAAGCCCCACTTCATCTACTTGTTGCTCATCGGGCTCATCAGGTGCTAACCCGCTTGTTAACTGCTAGATTGACACCTTGGTAGGCTTGAGCAACGAACTATAGCATTCTGTAGCTGCCTTTTGCTCGCCTTTCATTTTTTGGATGCCCCACTTTATTAGAAATTTGAGCGTCTAATGATGGTTGGTGGAACTGCTTTCATCTTATGGATCCATGGCATGTTGAGGATGACGTTATACATAGATGGGCAATCTACGACGTTGAATCTTGTATGCAAGTTGACGCCTTTGGCGAAGGTTGGCAAGGTGATCTCTTCGACGGTTTGTTGTGCTTCACCACTGAAGCCAACTAGGATTGTTGATTTCTTCGTTATATCCCTGTCATGAAGACCTATACCTTCAAGAGCGTTTTTGAACAAGATGTTGGCTGAGCTTCCACCGTCGACCAACACGCATCAGAGTAGGGAGTTACCGACAGTCAAAGATATGACCAATCCCTCGTGATGCTCCTCGTCGCACACATCTTCGTCATCAAAGGTAATAGACATCACTTCAAATTTTCTTTTGTCTGATCTGCAAGACTTAGGAACTTTGGAAGAGGGGGAGCCCTCTCTTACTAGCCGCGTGGCTGGTGAATATATTAGTCCACAAACCTCAGATCCACTAGAATTAACATTAATAACCTTGACATGAGTAGGAGACACGTGTGGATTTGGCTTGGAAGGATTCTTATCGAAAGACGATTTCCCTTCGTCGCTGAGAAGATCTTGTAGATGCCCCTTGTTTAACATGAATGCGATGCAGTCTTCGATCTCATGGTCATGGTCGTGATGGAATTAACACCATTTGGTTTGGTTTTTTTTAGTGTCTAGACGGTCGTTCTTCCTCCGCCAACGGACGGGCACACTGATCTTGGTTAGAGTGTTGATAACACCTCCGTCGTCATAAAAAAAAAATGTATGACCTGATGTCAGGGTAAGTGTTGGGATCAATTTTGACTTTGGTACCTGCACATTCTGACAAATCATTAACATTATGTACCTGATTGGGCCTGCTATATGGATGAGGCCTCCAATTATGCTTCTTGGTCATGAAAATCTTACGATCACTAGAGCCTTGTGATACGTGACACGTCGATATTGTGTTGAGGATTACGTTTTCTTCTTCTAATCGCATCTGTGCCAGAGCTCGTGACTTGACTTCTTCGAACGTCGCACAAGGATATTTGGTGAGACGGTTGTACAACTTAGATATAAGGATGAGTCCTTTCCTGAAACATTCAATAGCAATTTAGTATCTAAATCTTTAATTCCAATCATTTCATTATTAAAACGATTATAATAATCGCAAATTGGTTCTCCTAGCTGCTGAACGATGCCATAAAGGTCACTAGTCTGCTTTTCAAGACTGTACATTGGCTTCAAAATTGCTGTAGAACTTGTTCACCAAGGTTGAAAAGTTGCCAATGATTCATGGCTTGAGGGATCCGAGCCAATTGAGGGCAGGCCTGGTCACTGTCGCTCCAAAGGACTTGCACATGCATGCTTCGACCAGGTGCCATGGAATGTACACTTGTCACGTCTACTACTTGTATTGCGGGACATGCTCCATTGGGTCGGTAGATCCGTCATAAGTCGCGGTCAGGATGGGAAGGTTGAGCTTCTTTGCCAGTGTTGCTTTGGCGATCTCTTCAATAAACAAAATCTGCATTCCAGTAGGTTTGGTACGGGAGCACCGTTGTATGAGGTGCAGGCGCACCATACACCAAGGTGCAGGCACACCATACACCAAGGTGCAGTCGTGATAAGCCCTGGAACTGCATATTCATTTTCTTTTTTCCTTCTTTTCCATCACGTTATTTTACACTACTCAACACCATAACGTGATACTGTCACATATCCCCAACGGGCACATTTAACTATAAATGTTACGACAAGTATTGTTTATTGAAATCATTTTCGAAATTCTACACGAACACGATGAGCTAGCCTAGTCATTTTCAAATTAAAAAAAGACATATGTATCAATGAGGATCCACTAATGCGTGATCTCCACTTTTGAAAATCTAGCACTAACACAACACGACTTTTCTTAACTACTTTCAAGCCCGACCTGCCGAGGCACAAGACCTAATAACCTGACACGTGCCCCAAACCATATTAAGCTCTGGGCCCACTCCCACACATAAAAAATAGAATTGGAAAACATAGAGGGAGAGAATCCCATAAGCTTTTAATTCTAAATAGGAAAAACATTGGGACCCTTCATATGACTCTTTGTAGAAAAGGGAAAGAGAGAGAAAGACTATGAAGCAACACCCTATTTTGAGTTATAATACACACAGACACACTATCAATTTATATGAATTCATCAATTTCTCTCTTGAAAAAGACTTGTACCTTCCCCTTTCGCTATGCTTCTTCTCTCTCTCCCCTCTCTCCCGTGAAGCAAGCTTACTCCGCCCAACCCCACTAACTACTTCTATGTCTATCACACACTATTAATTTTTCGTGGATGCCTCTTCTCAAACTGTGAGTTTAAATCTCAAACTACGCACTATTTACGCACTCTACCTCTCTCCTCAATTTTTTTGTTTCTTTTTTGAGAAACCCTAGAAACCCATGAACTATTTTGATACTTAGTTTGTCATTCATGGATTTACTTTTTAGAATGTAAGTTTTGTGGGTTTTCAATTGCTTTTAAATTCTGCTGTTAGGTTTTTTTGTTTTTTCAGTTTGTGAGATGGGGATTTCTGATTTTTATTGTTTACTGAAATAAGTGGATTTTTGCAGGTTATGTGGGATTAGATTGATGAGTTGTGGTTATTAAGGTATGTGCAACTTGTTTGAGCAAATATGGATTTGATAATATAAGTTTTATATTTGTTAATTGGCTGTCAAATTGTCAATTTTTATGCTTAGGAGTAGTGTAGGAAAATTGGGAAATTTTTTAATTTTGGGTAAATTAATTGTGGAGGGAAGTGGGCATGGTGGGCAAAGAAGATGAAAGTGGTTCATGGGGTCAGTATCAAGTTTGTAACAATGCCCCCAAAAAGTTTTGGAGGTCTGCTTCGTGGTCTTCATCTAGAACTGCTACCCATAACCCTGATAATGACGATAAAGATAACGTCGATATAAATGGGAGTTCTGCGTATAATGGTATTCAAGCCCGGAGGTTCCCTGCTCCATTAACTCCTCGTTCCCAACAGAATTGTAAGGCTAGATCATCTTTGCCCCCACTACAACCACTTGCCATTGCTCGAAGGAGCTTGGACGAATGGCCAAAGGCTGGCTCAGACGATATAGGAGAGTGGCCTGGACCACCCACCCCTAGTGGCAGGGATGTGAATAAGGGTGCGGAAAGGTTGAAGCTCGATATGTCTGTTATTCAGACGAATTCAGATAGGAATGGGGGATTTGTTAAGAAAGATAAAATTGCATTTTTTGATAAAGAATGTTCAAAGGTGGCGGAGCACATTTATCTTGGAGGTGATGCTGTTGCTAAGGATAAGGATATACTGAAAAAGAATGGGATTACCCATGTGCTTAATTGTGTGGGTTTTGTTTGCCCCGAGTATTTCAAAGCCGAGTTTGTTTATAGAACGTTGTGGCTTCAGGATAGTCCTTCAGAAGATATTACTAGCATACTTTATGTTTGACTATTTTGAAGATGTGAGGGAGCAGAGAGGAAAGGTTTTTGTCCATTGTTGTCAAGGTGTATCTCGATCTACATCGCTGGTGATTGCTTATCTTATGTGGAGAGAGGGGCAGAGCTTCGATGATGCATTTCAATATGTAAAAGAAGCTAGGGGTATTGCTGACCCAAATATGGGTTTTGCTTGCCAATTGCTGCAATGCCAGAAAAGAGTTCACGCCTTTCCTCTCAGTCCAAGCTCATTATTGAGGGTGTACAGGATTGCACCCCATTCTCCATATGACCCCTTACATCTTGTCCCTAAAATGTTGAATGACCCGTCTCCTTTGGCCCTTGATTCTAGAGGCGCATTCATTGTACAAATGCCATCTGCAATTTATGTTTGGCTGGGCAAGAACTGTGAAGTTATAATGGAGAGGGAGGCAAGAGGTGCTGTGTCTCAGATTGTGCGATATGAAAGAGTACAGGTGCCTGTCCATGTAATCAAGGAAGGTGAGGAGCCATCCTCTTTTTGGGATATCTTCTCTGATTTTGTCATGGACAAATATGCTAATGGTGTTAAGCACGAGGATGCTAAAATGCAGCCCGGTGACAGGAAAGTAGACTCATATGATGTTGATTTTGAGATATTTAAGAAGGCGATTAATGGGGGTTTCGTGCCAGCCGTAGCATCATCAGAGACTGAACATGAAACACATCTTCCTGCGCGGGAGAACAGTTGGAGTGTGTTGAGACGCAAGTTTGCATCCTGTCATATGAAGGAGTTTGTCTTAGCTCCCAAGTCAATTGTCAATAGACTTTACTTAGATTCTAGGCTGAATGGTCATGGAGATAGTATTGTTTCCAATAATTCACGTATCTCTGATGTTACACTGGCGTCCTCAACATCCTCATCACCTTGTTCTTTGTCATCATTATCTTTAGCATCATTATCACCTCATCTTTCTCCAGACTCCATCTCCTCTGATTCAAGTAATAACTCAAAGTGTTCCTTAAATTCTCCTTCAGAGTCACCCTTGTCATTATCACCAGCTGTATCTGCATTCTCTAACATGTCTCTCTCATCTAAAACTTCTACAAATGAATCTAACCATCCAGGCTACATTGAGGTTGACTTTGGCTCACATCCTTTAAGATCCACCAATTTACCTTCTAGAAGATCACCTTTGTCACTTGCAGAGCGTAGAGGTAGCTTATCCAGATCCCTGACTTTGCCAATTGTGTCTGGTGATGGAAGGATGCAAGAACCTGCTGAAGAGCTCTTTGTTGATAAACAAAATGGTAATGTAGATGATAATACCTGCTTTTCGTTTGAGCTAGACAAGGGAGGAATGATTGCAGATTGCAAGAATGCTTCTCTTGAAAAGCATCTTGACTCTGGTAATTTAGCAAGCAAATGCAGTCCACATCTAATGGATTCTATTGTAACAAGTGTTTGTGATATGATGAGAGGAAACTCTACTCCAAGTATTATCGCAGGGGGTGTGTCAATGATTTCCACAAATTGTGACTCCGATCGACCTTGTGTTTACCGCTTACCCAGTCTGGAGAAGGTATCAGTATCCGGAGCATTTGAGCTAGATTCAAGTTCAGCCTTTATTATCACGGCTCCTGGGAAAGTTACATGCCCGATCAACAATATTAATATCTATCTCTGGGTTGGCAAGACTTTCAAATTTGGTCAAAATCAAGTTCATGCAAATAGTAAAGTAAGTGATGTAGACTTAGCTGACTGGAAGCAATTTGGTTCAGATGTTCTGTGTCGCATGGGTCTCCCTGAAAACACCAACATTAAGGTATGTTTCATGTGCTTCTCATAATTTTTTTTCGGAAGGTGAAACCTTTGTACTTTTTACTATGCAGATCTGTATATATAGTTTCTAGATGAAATTTACTGTAGTTCCCTGATTTGAGTCTCTAGATAAGTAGCTGCCTTTTCTAATATAACATGTGGCATGGCTTCCTCATGTCTTTAGTTTAAAGTTGTAACTTGTAATGGTTGGGGCGTGATTATGATTTTGTAACTGCCTAATGACTTAATCTTCGAAAAACTTGACTGATTTAAATTTTTTGATTTCAAGTGAATTTGTTGGAACAATTTGAAAAAGTCCCGATTTGATCTAGAGTATAAGAGACTCTTTTCTCTTGTTCTTAAGTGCTTCATTGATCGGGCATATTTGATCTATGACCATTCTATTGATAGTACTCATAGGAATGAATATGTCCAAAAGCTCTATATTCCTCTGCCACTTTATGAGTGTCTTGCTTTTTTTCCCCCTTCTGTATTCACATAATCATGGCCATTGGCTAAGTTGGAAATTGTTTTAAAGGCCATATTTCAATCTTGATGTTTCCGGCTGCCCCTATTACCATCAAACGGTAAGCGCTTTTGTGTGTTTATCCTATTTCGCTGATGATTTTATCTTCTAGCTGAAAGTATGCATAGCTGTGTCTAATGTTTATATACAAGAAATTATTTCTTGAGGAGAGGGGGGAGGCGTGAGACGGCAGAAGATATCAAGCATATAATATAGTCAAGAGTGCAGGATGTGTAATATTAGTGGTTTAGGCCAAAACCTACTTAATCCTTGATAGGAAACAAAATTTCTGCTTCCATCTATGCATCAAGAGGGGGGGGGGGTATTGTGTTCTATTATTTGGAAGGTAGGCTTGCCATAGAGTTGGATGATGGGACTCCATTTGGCTATCAAACCCTTTATTGTGTCTTAAGTGCTGCTGCTGTACTAAATGAAGCCTGTCATCATCAAGCATCACAAATATTGGGAGATTATACCACTGCCAATAATGCTGAAATTAGCAGCTGCCAGCTACTTACCACTTCTGCTTAGCTGTAAAAACTCTTTAACTCTTTTTCTTTTCAAGTCTGAAGTCCATGCAATCTTTAGAAGTTTTAAAAGCTCTAAATATATACTTCCTCCGTTCCATATTAAGTGAAACACTTCTAACTTTTATGTGAGAGCTTTTTTAGAGAAGTGTTTCACTTATTATGGAACGGAGGAAGTATTTCATATCAAAGACATTTCTCAATCAATTACTTTTGGGAGATTATACTACTGCCAATAATGTTGTTCCTTAAACTTGGAAGATCTTTTCTGATTTATCTTAGAGCATCTACTACCATGAACGAAAAAAATATTCATCCCCCTCTTTCTACAACTTTCTCTCTCATCGTCTAAAAAAATGTCATGCAAATCACAAAATCATCCCACCAATGACATAAAAAAACTCATCAGTTTTTTCTCCTAATTATTACTTCAAAATTATTTGTTTTAAAGTGTTTGAAAATATGGCAAAATGGGTATAATTTTATAGATCTCAAAAAAATACGACCGTTGGTACTTTTATTTTTATTTTTCAGATTTGTATCATTTAAAATATAGCTATTTTAGTTTGGCATATACATTTGTTACACGTTTTCCAACCACTTGGTGGGGCCCACTTTTTCATGATATAATTTTTTTTGGTTCATCATGTGACCAAAATTTTTGCAACTTGTTCATGATGTGGTGAATTTTTTCTTGTTTTTGATCCCAAAACTATTTTTTGTTCATGGTGGTGGATGCTGTTAGGGTTTTGATATACACTGCTGCATATAAGCATTAAATAAATTTCCTAAAATAGTATTATTTTAGAAATTAATGACATAATCATGCGTCAATCGATGTATTTAGTGCTTATTTATTGTAATGTTTCCTTTCTTAGAGTTGTATATATCATTTTCCTTTATCTTATTATGATAGTATGACAATGTTTCTCCAAATAAGATGTACTGCTCTGCCTTTTTCTTGTAAAATTATACTTCATTTATCCTAAAATTACATGAACACTAACTTTTTTATGCTGTCTGAAAACTATTGTAATACCTCCTTTCTGAGATGAAATACAACAATTTCTTTTATCACTCTTCGCTCTCCATTACATCAGCCTTTTATTCTTCTTCATCCCAACATTTGTCTTATTTTTCTTTCTCTTTTCACTTCCAATTGTTTTATCCTACTTCTATTACTCTCTTAAATTTTGTGCGAACCTAAGAATAGTTTATCTATTAGCATTCTTGTCCCCTATGCCGAGTTCTTATGTAGTCTACTTACTGAACTTGCATCAAGAAGCTTACATGGAAGAATTTTTGATCTGTGTCCTCTGCTGCTTCGGGAGTGTTACCTTCGGGGATTCTGCTTTCTTTTCAGAATTCACTCCATTTTCCCAATTGGAAAAGGGTCATAAGTAAGTGTCAGGTTCCTTAGTGGACTTTTAGCACTTATAGCTGTGCACATCTCCTGAATCTTTTCTTCTACTATGTTAGTCACAAATCTACCCTAGGTATAGTTCTCACAAGTAAATCTGACCAGCAGAGGCTTCGCCAAATTAGTTTGGCTGTTTTGTAAAGACCAACTTTCAAAAAGAATTTCAGCTTGCTATTTACAGAGGGCCATTGTTAACATGTGTTTTAGAATCACAACTTGACTTCTGTCATGTTACCATATTAGCACATATAATCCATTACTAAACTGATATATTGCTACTTATATATAAAGGTCACACTATAAACTTGTACTCCTTATAGTTGCTAGAAAAAGCTGGAATCATTCTAGTCTCATACTCTCATGGCCATTACGGTCCAACTAAAAAGTCCAAATCATACAATATACATGCATTTTTCCCTTTCTTGAGCAAACTTTTGGATTTTGCTTTGCATCTCTCTTGAGCAACATTGTGGAACACAGTTGCTTTTGCAAGGAGATGATAACATTGTATTTAGTGCCTTCTATGCTTCTGCCCACTCATCATGTCAATGCGTTGGAAAGTTCTTGGGCACCTTGCAATGCATGGGATGTTACTCATATCAACAAGAAAAATAATGAAATATGAGAGACAAGCTACAGTAGACAGAACTGAAGTAATATGAGATGGGAGAGTAAGAAGAAATGATGAAATTTTATACAGCAATAAGGGTAGGAGATAGATCTGTAGAGGAGATTAAATGTATCTAGTATTTCAGGATGAGTGAAAAATAGTAGTTTGGGTTGCTAATTTATTTCCTTTTAGTCCCTCGCTGTAAGTTGTCATATGTTTATAATTTACCTAGTCTATGTGACATTAATTGTACCATTTGATTGATGGTAAAGATTGAAATCAATTGTACCATTGGGTTGATGGTCAAGATCGAAATCAGTTGTACCATTGGATTGATGGTAATGATCCTTCATTATCTACATATATGGTTGAGGGTTCAATCCTTTAGCAGGCTTCATGCTCGGCCTTCATTTTCCTTTCGTTTTATGATATAAGATAATGCGGGTATTCCACATTTGGGTGTTATTTGTTTAATGCAAATTGAAAACAGAATCCCATACGAGAAGCTAGTAAATCCTGTTTTTTTATTATTGGCTGAGAATTTTGCTTACTAGCTACCTAAAAAGTCATTTACTGAAGACTTCTGTTTTTTACTTGTTTGACCACAGTACAAAGCCAAAAGACATGAAAAGATCACCTAAAAGCCATATAATAAACAACATAGGGGTGCTTGGCAATTTGTTAGCTGTTTGACAAGGGTTTATATTAGTTGTTCATGTTGGTTATTTGACTATTATCGTTTATAAATGTGTTTGTGAAAGTAGCTCTTGGATTGGTCGTTTAATGGAAAATGAGCGCGGAAGCCAATACAGTAAGTTGGTATAACCAACTTAAAAACATTTTTGGACTTGGGTTGAAAAGCTGGCTTTTTAGTTATCTGAAAAACCATTTACCATACTTTTGTTTTGGTTGTCTGACCAAATGGGAAAGCCAAAAACCAGTGAAAAAGTCGCCTAAAAGCCGTTTGAACACCCCCATTGAAAACATAATGACATACCTAAGTCAGTTAATTACATGTCTTTGAAAGGGAGGTGTATCAAACGGCGTATAGGGGTTATTGACAACGCCATTTTACTATATTAGTGTAGATAATGTTGAAAAAATTCTCGAGTTAGAGTTGTCTATATTTGTATAGATAATTCAAATACCCGAACAAAGGTGGCATAAAATGTTAGTTTCCCAACTCTTGCAAGGACTCACCAAATGAGATGGTCTTTTTCTATGTTGTTCACATAGTTACTAATTTGCGGTATAATGGGCACGGAAGCGCAATTCGCAACCTAATTTTGAAACATTAGCCTTATAGTATACCAATTTGCCTTTTTTTTGAATCCCATGAGGTGTGACGAATTAGTTCACGAGTTACTTCACAATGGTTATCCATCACAAATTTGTGATCCATTTAATTGGAATAAATCTAAGAAGGAAAATGACAGCATGATAAATGATCTGTTTTGTTTTAAGCTAAGTGTGATTGGTGATGATCTTGAATTGGTCCAAGTAATTGATTAAGATTATATATATTACAGATTGTCAGAGGAGGAGAAGAACCAGCAGATTTCCTCGAAGGGTTGAGTACATTGTAGCAGTACACTAATCGGGGAATATGCTGCTCATGCAATACATCTTTGTTGGGCATTTCTTTCGAGAAATATAGCCACACAAACATGGGAGGTATTGTACTCTTTTTTATCGTTTCGTTTATTTTTCTTTGAAGAACTCCCAGACTCATGCAGCCAACCCCATTTTAATGGGATTAAGGCTCTACCTTGGTTGTTCCATTATCTTTGATGCTTTGTTGATGTTTGATATCGCGGTTGTTTTGCAGCCTGCATTGTGTTTACAGGGTCTGCTAACAGGATGTACAGACTACACTCATGTGATGCGCTCAAACATGTTATTGAGATACTTACTGACTGATTTAGTAGACGCTCCTTGTATATTCAGGAATTATTTATTACTTAGGATGGGTCATTGGCGACCGTTTAATGCAAAAGTTATTTCTGCCAAAACGTTCCCGTTATTTTTCTATTTAAAGCATTTGCAAATTTATATTAGGAAAATTGGGTTCTTTGTGCAAGGGAAGAAGCTTCTGACTCACTCTTCTGATTCTCTTTTTAAGAAAAAAAACTAGTTTTAGGACCTGTGCATAATGCACGGGTGTATTTATAGCTTTATAACATAAGTAAATTAAGTTACATAATAAAAACAAAACGAATAATAAAATTTCACGAATTCTACATGTGATTGTGGTAATGAGCAGGAAGTACAAATAAAAACAAAGGTGTTTAACTCAAACTAAATGTTTGCAAACACTTTTTTGTAGACTACATTTGTTGTAGTTGTACGTACAACGTGTTCCTTTATCAAAGGAGAGGATCTTGAGATCTTTTTTTGCTCGTAACTTTGGACACGGGAACATAAAATTGACCATGGCTGAAAACAGGTCTCGGGAGATACAAACCTACATGGGACAATGATTGTCCTTGACTTTTATTTATAGTCATAGCAAAACAAACCATTAAATGAAACTGACGTCTCTGAAATCTGATAGGAAATTTAATCGAGTCAGACGGGGTGAGTGTCATTCTTGGGATAAAAACCTTTGCTCCGACATTACTTCCAGATATAACAGTTGCTTCAATAACACGATTGCCTAAATGTTTAACGACTAACCTCGTGCCATTACATAACCCAAATGTTTGATCAATATTCCTTAGTAGCATAACTGGAGCACCAACCTTTAATCGTATGCTATGATTCGGGAGACCAGAGCACCTTATCGTAATGAGGAATTCAGTGGAGTACATTTCATGTACTTCGAAGTTATCCTCCTCTTTGCTTATAGCGTCCGAACTTAATACACTTTCTATTCTCCTTGAATGGTAGATAGAACATGATCATTGACTATCTCGACTATCTCATTCGTAGGGGCCAAAATTGCTCTTTCTTGGAAATATTTAGCTTCCCAAATATGTTCATGTAGGTTTGGATAAGTGCTATCAACAATTGCGGAAATTAGATCGAGGCCTGGATCTATAAGAATATCTTTTGCAACCTCAATTACGGCTTCTCCATCATTAGGACCTCCGGCCTTGCCTTCTCCTACGCTTAGTATCCACTCCAAAAATTCGCGCAGTTCATCAGCAAAAGATTTAGAAGAACCTGATTGAAGTCTCATATTGCGAGTAAGTGTTAGAACCTTACACGAATCCCACAAATAAGACGAATTAGCGGTAGCAAACACGATAACTTGCCTCATTCCCTTTGGTACAACTGGTAATATCTAACGTAGATCACCACCAAACACCATAACTTTACCCCCAAACGGCCGATGCATGTTTCTCCTAATCAACTAACCCCATTATGTCCCTCAAACTTCTATCGAGTGCTTCGAAACAGTACTTATGCATCATGGGCGCTTCATCCCATATAATAAGTTTTGTCTTGATGAGAAGATAGGCTAAATCCAACCCAAGACGAATTCTGGCACATGTAGAATTCTCAGTTACATTCAGAGGGATACCAAATCTCGAATGCGCCGTTCTTCCCCGTGGAAGGAGGAGAGAAGCAATTCCACTCGAAGCTACAGGCAATACAATTTCGCCCATCTTCTTTACTGCGGCACATAATGTCTTCCAAACATATGTTTTTCTGGTACCTCTGTAGCAGTAGACGAAAAACACACCTCCTTCTTGACTCGACAGATCATCCATTACTCTGCGATAAATGATGGACTGCTCAACAGTTAGACCCTTAAACAATTTAGCGTGTTCCAACGTCATTTTCTCTATGTCGTAAGAAAGCTCATCTGCAATAAGCTTGTTTTGTCCTTATAACATGATTAGTTCATCCGGAAACGACATCTCACTAAATCTACGCAAGCTGCTGCCATTACTTTGGAGCATGGTCTCAATCTCCGCCAACGCAAACGCTTCGATTTGATCGTCTGTTAATTGTAGGTCTGCGAAAACATAAATTAAAATTACACAGCGGTAACGTATACTAAATATGCACATTTCTTAAGAATATATATAGTAACTATTTTCAGGATATGTTGGTAGTTGTGTACCTTTATTTTTCTGAATACCGCGCTGCTTGTACAAAATGTCATCAGACAGTAACCTCCAAGTCTTATGTCAAACATCCTCCGGCTTCGACATACTCCCGGATAACAGTAACATGGAGAACAAATGTCTTAGGTAGTGCCCTGATTCTCTAAAACCCGCTTCCGTGATTGCGTCAACATATTCCTTATCATCATCAAGTAATCCCCTTGCATATCAAGCTTCCTTGAAGGTAGGATACACTACACCATCAACCGTTCTAATGTCTTCATAGCACGTCGCTGCTTTAACAAAGTTTAGCAACGTCTTAAGATAGAACTTCTCACCAGATCCCGGCGATACGTGGTAGATGCGACCTATTGCAAAGCCTTTATTTCTTGGTGTCCACTCCCTCAACGCCTGCTTCCAAACAAATCTTGTAGGAAACTCCACATAACTAACCGCCCTGGCTTCTTCATATTTTTCATTACACTTTATCCAATATAGGAATTTTGTATTGTAAATATGGGGCCTGTCTAGTACGGATTCTACATCAGCATGGTCATCAAACAAAACAGTTTGCTCTCCTGGTAGATGGAAACTTAGCCTCTCCACAGCAGGAGTTCGATAATGGATGTTACCTATAAACATAAAATTGAACTTTGCTTTATTTTTCTGTCCGTAGATATCATGTCTAATAACAACAACAACAATTCCGGTTTCAACATTCGTCCTTTTCTGAAAAAGGACAGAATGAACGGTGAAAATTTCCTTAATTGGGAAAGGACCTTAAGATTCGTTTTGAGGTTTGAGGGTCGAGAGGACATCTTAGATACCCCACTTCCTGTAGTAACTGATGAATTAATTGAGGCAGAAAAATGTCGTGCCAAACAGGCTAGTGATAAGTTTATACCAATCACTTGCTTGATGGTAGCAACCATGGAGCAAAACCTCCAAAAGAGGTTCGAAACCAAGGATGCTTATACGATCATGCAAGAGCTGCGGGCCATGTTTAAAACTCAGGCCCGAGTTGAGCGGTATGAGACTAATAGGGAGATACTTGAATGTCACTTGAAGCCGGGTGGGTCTTTTCAAAAACATGGAACGACTTGGATTCTCTCATAGGCTTGAGTTGGCTACTGACATTATTCTCCACTCACTGCCTGACAATTTCAATCAGTTCACAATGACCTACAATAGGAATGAGTCTGAAAAGACTTTGCAAGAGCTGCATGGATTGTTGGTCAATGCTGAAAGGAACATCCCTAAGGTTGAACCAAAGAAAGAGGTTTTGATGGTTCAAAAGGGCAAGGGTTTCAAGAAAAAATGGCAGGAAAGAAGGACAGAGGCAAACAAGTTGCCACTATTGCTGAAAAACCTAAGCCACCCGCCAAGCCAAAGGTAGCTGCGGAAAGCAAGTGCTTCCACTGTCACAAGATAGGACACTAGAAGAGGAACTGCCCAATATACTTGGAGGAAAAGAAATATGGGGCTTCCACTTCAGGTATATATATATATATATATATATATATATATATATATATATATATATATATATATATTATATATATCAATTTGACTTCTACTTCTTTATGGGTATTTGATACCGGTTGTGGTTCTCACATAGTTAATGATGTGTAGGGACTAAAAAGAAGTAGGAAGCTGGCAAAAGGCGAGGTAGAGCTACGCGTTAGAAATGGAGCACGAGTTGCTGCACTTGCCATAGGGAGCTATAGTCTACACTTGCCATCTGGGCTTATTTTAGAATTAAATAATTGTCATTTTGTTCCTGCAATAACTAAGAACATAATTTCGGTTTCAGTTTTGGATTTTGGATTTTGAAGGGTTTTGTTTTGAAATAAAGAACAGTTGTTCTATTTCTTACAATAATATGTTCTATGCCAAAGCTAAATTGATAAATGGTTTATATCTCCTTGATAAGTCATTAAAAGTCTATAACATAGATAGCAAGAAATAGAAATCAAATGATTCCAACCTAACCTACATTTGGCATTGTCGAATGGGTCATATAAACCAAAAGCGCATTCACAAGTTACAAAAGGATGGTATAATTCCATCATTTGATTTCGAATCATTTGATGTATGTGAATCATGCTTAATGGGAAAGATCAAAATCACCATTTACTGGAAAAGGTGAAAGGGCCAGCGATCTTTTAGGACTCATACATACAGATGATGTGGTCCTATGAGCACAAAGGCAAGGGGAGGGTTTAATTACTTCATACCTTCACTGATGATTTGAGTAGATATGGCTATATTACTTGATGAAACATAAGTCGGAATCTTTTGATAGATTCAAAGAGTTCCAAAATGAAGTACGAATCAACTTGGTAAGACAATAAAAGCACTACGATCGATCGTGGTGGTGAATATTTGAGCCAAGAGTTTGATGATCATCTAAAGGATTGTGGAATTCTTTCACAATTAACTCCACCAGGAACACCACAGTTAAATGGTGTATCTGAAAGGAGGAATCGAACCTTCTAGATATGGTTCGATCAATGATGAGTCTTGCTGATCTTCCGATTTTTTTGGGGATACGCTCTCGAAACTGCTGCACACACACTAAATAGGACCCGTAAAGGCTTAGAAAAGACTCCATATGAGTTATGGAATGGAAAACCTCCCAACCTGTCTTTTCTTAAAATCTGGGATGTGAGGTCTATGTAAAGCGGTTACTATCAGACAAACTCGCACCCAAGTCAGATAAATGTCTCTTTGTGGGATACCAAAAGAGACAAGGGGTTATTACTTCTATAACCGTCAAGAGAACAAAGTGTTTGTTGCTCGTGATGGTGTCTTTCTTGAAAAGGAATTTGTTTCTAGAAAGACAAGTGGGAGTAAAATAACACTCGAAGAAATTCGAGATGAGCAACAACTGGACGTGGCTCACACCATGTCAGAGACGGCCCAACAAGACGAAATTCATGTTCGAGATATGACGTATTCAACGCGTGAACCTCCTACCATCCCATTGAAGTTGAATCAAGCGAAAATCTTCAAACTGTTGAAGAAACTTTCTCTTGATGCTCAGCACCGCGTAGGTCTAGTAGACCAAGGATTCCAAACAAAAGGTTGGTTGATTTCCTAATGACTGAAATTCTGAAATTATGATTTTGGAAAATTCAGAACCTACTACCTACAAACAAGCTTTGACGACCCAGACTCTGAGAAATGGCTTGAGGCCATGAAATCCGAGTTAGACTCCATGTCTGAGAATAAAGTTTGGACACTGGTTGACTTGCCTGATGGGGTTAACCCTATTGGATGCAAGTGGGTGTTCAAATTGAAAACAGACAAAGATGGAAATGTCTATGTCTACAAAGCAAGACTGGTTGCAAAAGGATTCAAGCCAATTCATGGTATAGACTATGATGAGACCTTTTCTCCAGTAGCAATGCTTAAATCAATTCGGATACTTTTAGCGATTGCTGCATTTTACTATTACGAAATTTGGCAGATGGATGTCAAAACCGCATTCTTGAATGGGTTCTTGAATGAGGATATGTACATGACACAACCTGAAGGTTTTGAAGATCCAGAAAATCCTAAAGAGTTTGCAAGCATCAGAGATCCATTTGTGGATTGAAGCAGGCATCTCGGAGCGGAATCTTCGTTTGATGAGGCAATCAAACAATTTGGTTTCATCAAAAGCGAAGAAGAGTCTTGTGTTTACAAGAAGTTTAGTGGGAGCAGCTTAGTCTTCTTGGTTTGTATGTAATGACTACTAATCATGGGAAATGACATACCAATGCTTGAGTCAGTCAAGGAATGGTTAAAAAGTTGTTTCTCTATGAAGGACCTTGGAGAAGCTGAGTACATACTGGGAATCAAAATCCATAGAGATAGGTCTCGAAGGATGATTGGGCTAAGTCAAGAAACTTATATTGATAAGGTTCTTACAAGGTTCAACATGGAAAACTCGAAGAGAGGTTTCGTTCCCATGTCACATGGCATATCGCTTAGCAAGAGTCAGTGCCCGACTGAGCCTGATGAGTTAAAGCGAATGAGTAGCATTCCTTATGCTTCGGCTATAGGTCTATCATGTATGCCATGATAAGTACTCGACCTGATGTTGCATATGCCTTGAGCATGTGTAGCAGGTTCCAAGCAAATCCAGGAGAAGCACACTGGACTGCAGCTAAGAGCATCCTTAAGTACTTGAGGAGGACTAAAGGCATGTTCTTAGTATATGGGGGACAAAGTGAGTTGGTTGTTGAAGGTTACACGGATGCAAGCTTCCAAACCGACAGAGTGATACCGCTCTCAGTCAGGGTATATCTTTCGTCTAAATGGAGGAGCAGTGAGCTGGAAGAGCTCAAAGCAAAGCACTGTAGCACACTCTACGACATAATCAGAATATTTAGCAGTAGTTGAAGCGGCTAAGGAAGCAGTTTGGATAAAGAAGTTCTTGATAGTGCTGGATATCGTACCTAGTGCTCTGGAAGGAATTAAGTTGTTTGTGACAACAATGGTGCTATTGCGCAAGCAAAAGAGCCAAGGTCACATAACAAGTCCAAACATGTGATGAGGAAGTTTCACCTCATTCGAGAGATAGTTGACAGGAAGGATGTCGGAATCTGCAAAGTTCATACAGATGTGAACATGGCTGATCCGCTAACTAAACCACTACCTCAACCCAAGCATGAGTGTCACGCTAGGGCTATAGGCTTGAAGCAAATGTTAGACTGGCTTTAGATTGTATTAGGTTCAGAGAAACTTGTTACATGTAAAGACATGGTTTTGCTATTTATGTTTATGAAAATAAATTTTATCTTATTTAATGATTGGTTTGGTATTAAATAAAATGTCCAAAATATATCTTGAATTCTGTGGTTTTGTTAATATGTGATTTGATGAATGAAACACCATAAGGGAACAGAATTCATAGAGTACTAAAGTTCCTAATCTAAGTCATTAAACTGGACATAAATGACTTGTTAAAAGGGATTAGCATATAATATTGATTGATAACATCGTTTCATGGGCTATGGAAACATAGAGATGTTTAATCAATCATATGGATATGTATAGTTGATACATAGTCGAACTAGACCTACTTAGAAGTTTTATAACTTCGAAATACACAACAAGAATCCGCGCTTTTAGCGTCTGAAGTTTACCGTCTGCCTGAAATACAGACGGTAATATCGAATTTACCGTCCGCTGGCTGCCTGACGGTAAATACCGTCCGTTTTTACTAATTTACCGTCCGCCTTTGTTAGCAGATGCTAATTACCATCTGCCCCTTTATTTACCGTCCGCTAAAACGGACGTTAAAAAGGTCGTCAAATTTGTTTAACCAAACAAGTGGGTCGTTAATCCCTGATATATATATTTGTTTCCCTTGTCACTCTCTTTGTTCCTCAAACGCAGTTTTTATAATGCCTTCTCCATCTCTCTTTCTCTCTCATTCTCTAAATTCTAAGTTTCACCCTCTATCTCTCTCTTCAATCTTCTGACCCCAAACTCTCTGAAGCGCTTCTCAAACTTATCCTTCAAACCCAAACGCCAGGTGATTTTGGTTTTTCTGGTTATTTTCATTTTTCTTGGTTTTAATTTTCGGCTTTATGGGTTTTGATTTTCATCTTTGTGGGTTTTGATTTTCATCTTTGTGGGTTTTGGTTTTCATTTTCGTGGGTAAAAATTTAGGTATATAGATCTAAAAACCTAAATTTTCTAGTTACTTTCATTTTTCTTGGTTTTAATTTTCGGCTTTATGGGTTTTGATTTTCATCTTTGTGGGTTTTGATTTTCATCTTTGTGGGTTTTGATTTTCATTTTCGTGGGTAAAATTTAGGTTTTTAGATCTATAAGTTCGTTCATTTCGTTTGATTTGAAATATGGTTTATTTTTAGTGGGTGAAATTGTTTTTGGGTATTCCGATTTTGACCTGGTAGGGTTGGGGTTTTTTCAGTTGCGGCGGCTAGGGTTTCGCGATTTTGGGGTGTCAGCGTCGGCGGTTAGGGTAAGGGTGCTGGGTTTGTGCTGGGTTGTTGGTGGGTATTTGGTGGGGTTTTTTTGAGGGGTTTCGCTGGGGGTTACGGGTTGGGTTTTCAGGGGTATGGTTTTTTTTTTATTATTATTGATTTATGATTTTTGTATGATTTATGATTTTTTGTATGATTTACACAAGTATATGATTTTTTATTTATGATTTATTATATTTTTTATTTCTGAATGCTTTTTTATTTATGAATGTTTTTGTATATGATTTTTGTTTTTTATTTTTGATTTATGTACAGTATAAGATTTATGACACTGATTTCTTTTTTTTTTTTACCAGATTGGAAAGATGGAAGAAGCAAAGATTGAAGAGATATTTTTCAGTTACTTTATTGATTAAATTAATGCTGTAATATATCACAAATTTTTATGTTTATTTCTATTTATATTGTAATTTTTGTTATTGATTTAAAACTGTATTAATAATTGCTGTAATTACTCTTATTGCAATTAATAATAATTATTTTTTCCTTAACAATTTGTTGGATTAAGACAAATAACACTATTGTTGGTTATTTATTAAATAAATTAGTTACTTAATATTAATTGATTAAAAAAATCAATTACTAATATTAACAAAAAAAATAAAACACAATAAATGTTGTCTGAACAAGGTATCTGACATTAGCAGACTTTTAAGGTCATAAAAAACAAAATAGAAGACATGAATATTGGAATTGGGAGGAATGGAATTACCGTCTGCTACTTGGACATTAGCGTCCGATTCTAAAGACCAGCCTTTTATTAGCGAACAGGGTTTTTGCATCATCCTTTTAGCGTCCGTTGACGGACGCTAATATATTTAGCGTCCGATCCCGCGATTTTAGCGTCCGATTTTGGCGGACGGAAAAGGTTGACATTCTTGTTGTGTAATTGTATTAGTAGATTCCTAAGATATGAGTGGAACATTACTTAGCCCAATGATTGGTATAACTTTGATACTGCCAAACGTCATGCCGTAAAAGAGGACTATAAAGGCAGCATTCGGGTTTTACTAAAAGTTGAGTGGGAGTATTGGTTACTACAAGATTGAAAAGGTCCTCCTATATGAGATTGGATAGGTGTCTTGGCCCCTTGAAGAGCGAAAACTAAAAAATGCATAGCCGTGCTCAAATGGATCATTCGATGATCATTTGTTTGTCAATTTGAACTCGGATTTCAAGGATTAATTTGAAAACTAGTATGGATGATATAGAAATATTGCACACTCGTCTCGGACAAGTGGGAGATTGAAGGATTTATGTCCTCGACTTAAATGCAATTACTAATTATATAATGGATCGTATTATGGAGATAATAAATTCGTTCTATTGGGCCATCTATATGTCTTGCTAGAGAATGCTATATAACTTCGGGTTAGTAAATTATAAACCCAAAGCCCAATATAATGGATCCTATAAGGTCACACATTATACTTGGATCAACAAAAGAAACCTAGAGCTCGTAAGGGCCCTAGGAGTGGTCGGCCAAGAGGAAGAGAGGAAGGGATTATTTTAACCTAAAATATATTTATATATTGGGTTAGGCAGTAAAGAAAATATATTAGATATCTCTCATTACTCTTTTCTCTCCTCTTCTTTCAAAAGTCACGTAATACTCCATAAACGTTGAAGACGATTTCTTCCATCCAACTAGCATTGGTGGAGTGTTGATCCGGGTTGGTGGACCAAGTAGAGGAATCATAATTGGGATTCTTTATCCGGGTTATTCAAGCTTTGTGGAATTCACGCTACAAAGGTTAATTCTAAACTTATATGTGATCCTTGATTGTATATGCATGTGATCCTGTTTTAAGTGCTTATGAATTAGATTCATGAAATTCCGTTTATAGTACTTATAAAATCGTGCGGAGAAGTAGGCGCTATGGCACTGCGCGGCTACGGTGGTTCGATGTCAGCAGGCTAGAGGTACGCGCTGGTGGTCGAGCGGTGGCGTTACGGTGTAGCAGCGAGCATAGTAGGGGAATACCCAATCCAAACTTTTTTTTATGTACAGTCTACTCTAGTCCGAAATTCTTTTCTTAAGTCTGACCTAGTCCAGTCCAATCCGATCTTAATATAATATATTAATTTTTTTCAACATTTAGGTTCTCATTGTTTTCTCATGATCGAATCGTTGAAATTTGAAGAATTGAACTTATTGCATCCATTCCATAAAGTAAGTTACATACATCTTTAAAGTATAGTAAAATGCAAATTACATAATACAAAATGCACCAAAAAGGTTAAAGTAATTTTTGTTTTTTCAATCTTCACGTCTTATTTTGGAATTTTGGAAATTATAGCCCGAGTAAAAAAATTTAGAGCGGAAATATTAAAAATTCCAAAATTTCAAAAGATAATATCAAAGAATATTGTTGAGACAATTCTTTTAATGTATATATATTATATATTGTATTCTAAACTAATTAAAAAGGAGAATTGGGCTAGAATTGCAAAAACTTAAGTTTAGTTCAACTTGGATTCTGCAAGGCCTAAAACAAATACTAAATAAAAAGGAGAATCGGGCAAGAATTAGAAAACTAGGAAATCTGTTTCCAAACTAGAATTAAACAAATACTGATTTCCTAGTTTTCTAATTCTAGCCCAATTCTCCTTTTTATTTAGTATTTTTTTTGGGCCTTGGAGAATCCAAGTTGAACTAAACTTAAGTTTTTGTAAATCTGAATTGTTATTATGTTGGGCTAAAAGGTGTTTTAGACTTGTTTCATGGACTGATTTAGTTAGTTTAAATTAAACCACTTAACTTGACTCCTAAAAACTATTTTTGGACTAAATTTCATGACTTCTAAACTAGTTGAGTTGTCTGAAACTAATTCAATAAGCTTCTTAATTGTAATATGAGTTTAAATTATTATTACTTCACTAATCCTTAAGTTTACTTATAATAACTAGTTAGCTTGACTTACTAGTTTTATGTAATTAAATAATATTATAATAAAGTTAATGGTTCCAGTATAGTAATAAACTTAATTAGTTTAATAATAGACGATTAATTGGTGATTAACTATAAACTCTCATAATAATAATATACTTTCGAATGGTTATATATTATGTAATAATATAACGTTAATGTTTCGATAATTCTAAAAGTATAACTAAAGGAGCTACTTTCACCTAATTAGTTGTTTAAGAGTCACCTTAAGAAGTTATCAACGACTAAGAAAATAATGACTTTATTGAGACTTTTTGACAAAATAATGCACGCTATGACCTTAATAAACGCTAGCTAATATTTAGGCTTAAAAGCTCAATAATGAAACGTTCGTTAATAAAACTATTCTTGATTAGATTAAAGAAGATAAAGGATATTACAAGCCTCCCCCGGCTATCAAGGTTGTTAATTAAGCAGAAATTCAAGTGACATGTACTGCTAGCACCCGCACTCCCCTTCTAACTATGTTTCATATGATGTTTTTATGAAATGTTTATGCGATGTTTTTATGGTGTGCGGGATATGAAATGTTTGTTATCTAAATGATGTTTATTAAATGATTTGATGTTTAATGAAGTATGACGACTTTGATGCTACGAAAATATGATGATGATTACGTTATGATTATGTAATATTAGAAAGAAATGAAACATGATAAAGTTCAAGTGAAAGAAGGTTCTTTGCAATATCCCGTGGGTACTGTAAGTGTCACCTTTGTTGTGGCCACCCTTCTGGTTAATTATTGGGCACCGAAAGTGTCACCTTTGTTGTGGCTGCCTTTCTGTGGGAACATCAAGTGTTACCTATGTTGTGACATCCCTTCTGTATGTCGACGATGTGGGCATCGAAAGTGATACCTATGTTGTGGCCGCCTTTCTGTATGTTATTGGGAGAAGTCCCTTCTTCCCTTCTGCCTAAGTACTAGCCAAGTAAAAATGATGAACAAGATGAAGAATGATGATAATGTTTTATTATTATCATTTAATAGTTAATGTGTACGCAAGATAATGGTTTATGATTATGATTTAATAGTTAATGTTTACGAAATGGTTTTACTGTTTCTCTTCTCCCTATTTACTAACAAAATGAATTGAAATGCTTTTACGATCTTAGGGTAGTATGTTACTGAGCCTCGACTCATGACGTTTTGTTTAATGTTTTAGGTATGGAAGAACAGTTGTGGATCGCTATTATACTGCGTTATGGAGATTATGTATGATTTTATGAGGTTTTAGGATATTTTGTATAACAGATAAACAAGTATTACTTTACGATGAGTAATTGTATAGTTGATTTTCAATTTCAGGCTATTATTTTATTTGTGGGCCATAACCCACAGGCTTAAGTTATGTTTCCGCTGCCAATTAAGGTTATGTATTTGTCGGGGCCTTACACGTGGTCCTTAGATGTCAAAAAAAATCCTTAGGTATTGATTTCGGCTCAACTATACTACGACCCCTACTCCGTCCTTTTTTCCGGCGAGTCTGGTACCACCCTCCATTATCACTTCCATTTTCATGGAGGTCAATACTTGTTTGCCCATTTTGCTTATCATCATTTGATGGCCTTGCTTTCCTCAATGGACATTTTGAGTATTGATATCCCACCCTTCTACACAAATTGCAGACCCAACTTCCTTCCGCATACACAACCTCTTGTTTAACTTGCCCCATCCAGGCATCCATAGGGATTTTCTTAGTTTTCCTCCATAAGAATACAAATAGCGGCGAAACGTCGTCGATCTCCATCAAGAGTGTGCGCATCAATTTTGATGGTTTTACCTATTGAATTCCCCACTTTAGTCAAAATTCCTTTATGAAACAGCTCAATAGGAAGCTCCGGCAACCCAGACTGGGTATTGATTGACGTGCAAATTCGGCGGTTTAAAACTTGGCTTCCATGGTTGACACCAAAGAAGGTGTCCTAAGACGAACCAGGGCCCTTCTGATAAAATTCCAGATCTAGTAGCACTTGAGGGGTATTTAATATTGTAGAAACCTTTTCCAAGGGACATTAACTCCATTTTACCTTTCCACTGCCACAGCTTACATAATTCTTTCTTCAAAAAGTCTTGTGAGAAGGACCGACCCAGAATCTTACACATAATAGCGTTTTCTAAGGGAATAGTTAGGCCAGAATATTCGTTCTCTGATATTGGAATAAATACCTCCTCTTCTGCCACTAATTGACCATGCGAATCTGCAAACGGCAGAGCTACAGGGGTGATTGGTACAATTTCACTTGCGCCAAGCCCAACCATTTCGCTATTCTTGGACTGTAATCCAGATTTGTATGACACGAAAGGTGGCGGGTCCGGCTCCGGTTGCGGGTCCTGAGGCCGGGATGGATTCATAATGTCTTCATGGAGCCACGGGGTGGGGCCAAGGAGCTGACTGAGGTTTTGCGTCGTGAGGGCGGTACAAGGAAGGGGGTGTTTTCTTTCCCCACTTCTATTCATCGCCCCAAAAGTACTTAAAATCGTCCAAAAAAAAGTTGAAATTACATCTCTAACCTTTTCCTTCTTTTTCCCTAAACCACCACCACCCACCTCACTCCACCACCATCCACCTCCTGCCACCACCACCCCATTGCCACAACCACCCACCAACCACCTGGAAAAGTTAAAATTTTTTAAGACGATGACGGCGAACGTTTGGCCTGGAAGTTTGCTCCATGGGGCGAACGTCTGGCCTGGCCGGACGTTCGCTCCATTTGGGGTAAACTTCCAGGCCAAACGTTCACCCCATGGAGCGAACGTTCAGGCCAGACGTTTGCTCCATGGGGTGATCGTTTGGCCTGGACGTTCGCTCCATGGGGCGAACGTCTGGCCGGACGTTCGCTCCATCGGGTGAACGTCTGGCCTAGACGTTTGCCCAATGGAGCGAACGTCCAGGCCAGATATTCGCCCCATGGAGCAAACTTTCAGGCCAGACGTTCGCCCCATGGAGCAGTGGGTGGTGTGGAAAAGAGGAAGGGTGTCCAAAAAAATTTCGTCGGCTTCCAAGTGGGTGGTGGAGGAGGTGGCGGGTGGCAGTGGGGAGGTAGGTGATGGCGGGTGGTTGTGGGGGGTAGCAGGTGGTTGTGGGTGGTGTGGACAAGAGGAAGGGTAAAATAGTCTATAAAAATAAATTTAGGGCGATTTTAAGTAATTTTTGGGCGATATTTAACAATCCTCTTTTCTTTTGAAGTTTCTCTCTACACTTTCTTTGTCCATATCCTTTGTCCAACTTGGTCCTTAGATGTCAAAAAAAATCCTTACGTATTGATTTCCAACTTGTAGCATGATTTTTAGAGAGTGTTTTGAAAAACTTTTTTTCCATTCTTTTGCAATCACCTCATTTTCATCACATTCCCTTCTAGTTCTATAGAATCAAACTATTACCCGTTACATATCCAATTAGTAACTTTTTTTCTCTTGCACATCTATCTATCCTTAAGCATAGGATCGGCCATCGGGGCCTACTTATCAGCCATATTTTTACTTTTAGTATAATGCAAAACAGTAGAAGAGATGAAATGATTGGGTAATAAGACAAAATAAGGGGAAAATAATAGTACTATATAATATATTTCCAACAGAATTGAAATTATACAGATATATTATCAAAAAACTTATATAGAATAGTTTCAAAGTAAATTCGATATAGATCTAATAATAGCATGTGATTTCTGAAAAAAAAATCACTATCATATGAAATATTTATACTGATATATTAAAAGACGTGCATAAACCAGGAACGGTGCCACGTGGCGCTCTCCCTAAATAGTTTTAGTTCTTGTAATCCATGTACAATAAAAAAAATTAGAAATTACATAGTATAGGTTTTGATCCCATTACCTCGAGTTCATGTACTAAAGTTTTAACCACTAGACCAAGTTGTATTTAGTGTTATCATATCAAAGTACAATATTGATAAATGAAATTTTTTCTTACCCGGAGCATAGCCCGGGCCTAATAACTAGTTAAGCAATAAAAATTTGTATTTCAAGACTCGAAACCATGACCTCTCATTTGATATGCTAATACAATAACCAATAATGCTACATATTCATGTTGGTCTTTGTGAGGGAAAAAAAATCATTTAAAAACAAGATACTATTTCTATTTGTAAAGATTTCAAATATACATTAATATTTAATTCGGAGCTTATCGTTCGTGACAAGAACTAATTATAAGTATATACCTAACACATATGTACCCTTTAATGTTAATAATCTAAGCCAAATCCACGTAAGACTTAATACGGGCTTATCCTTAGCCAATTAAGCATTATCTAAATAGCTAGACTTTTCTTATGCGATAATGATTGATATTTTTGCACGGTTCTAAAGCATGGATCCCCCTCTTCTCCACCCCTTCTTTACAGCTTGATGTGGCTTTAAATTGCTGCCGTATCTCATGTGATGTGGCCCTCTTTTTGGTGTGCCAGGTTTTTAGCCTTATCTCCCTTTGATATCAACAGCAGTGGCACCCATATTAGTTGTCCTTTTTCTTCTGATAAGATTTGGCACCCATATTACTTACTGGATAAACTTGACTTACCATAGAATTATAACCAATCCTATACGCACGCGACGTGTGTATATTGATGTACAAAAAATATATCTCATTAAAAAAAAGCTTTAAATTTTATCTCTCAACAAAAACAGTTGCATATTTTAACAATTTACATACTAATTATTTTAGGAGGAAATAGAGCGGCTAAATTAAGTACTAGAAGCATTAGTCACAATACTTGATAATAATAATCCACTATTTAAGTCATGACTCATGCGAACTGCGAAGTATCATATAATTCACCATGGAGTTGCGGAACCGTCTTGAAGATTTGAGAACCCTTGTTCATATATATATATATATATATATATTATATATAATATATATAATTTAATATATATAACCAAAGACAAACAAATATCATGATATTATATGTACTTTCCCCTATTTCACACAATCAAATGAGACATTAAATAATAAAAATGTGTGTTCCAAAATCAAACCGATGACCTCTCTTTTGATATGTTAATGAACTAACCAACTACACTATAATACTTATGTTAGTTTTCATGGAAGAAAAAATCATTTATATACGAGATATTATTTCTATTTTTGAAGACTTCAAATACACGTTGATAAATAATTCGGGATGTATCTTTCGGGACAAGAACTAGTTACGCCAAAATTTATAAAAGAATAAATATGGAAAGTTGGAGCAATAAAGATGGAAGGTTAAAAGTTTAGAAATAGATGATTGAGAAATTTATTAAGGGTACAAAACAAGAGTGATTTCCTCCAAAAATGAAGTAAATTTCTTAAAAATAATATATTATAGGACCTTATAATTTTAGATTCATGCATTGTTTGGGCTCTTTACACACCCTAATCTACCCCTATAAATACTTATATATTCGGTAGCGGATCTAACAAAATCACAAAATACAAATGTTATCAGCCATTTGCTTATCCCTTTGTCATCCTTGCGATGTGATCAGCAAGCATATTCAATCTTCTTCCTTCATGGACCAGCTTAGCGTTTGGAGCTGCGTGTACTAATTAGATAAAAGCATTTTAGGAAGACACTACAATCCTCAAAAAATCACTAATAAAATAGAGATAATTACAAAAAAAAATTAGGAGCCAAGATTTGGGACTCTAGTCTCAACCATATTAGGACATATTGAAATGGCACGTCCCCACCTGCCAAATTGTTTTTAAAAATAAAAACTGAAATCGGTATCCAACTCCAAATGATGAGGTCTTCTACAAATAGAGTTTTTAAAACATAATCTGATACGGTTAAGCTGAAGTTTCTCTACAAATTAATCAAAATGATATCATTTTGCTACCTAGTACAACTTGTCATATTCTTATTCTCTAATGTATTATGTATATAATAGTTTTAAATCAGACAGTTAGGTGTAATATTGAATATCACATATGAAGATATTTTCTCTATCTACACTATCTTTTTCTATGTCAAACTAAGTATCTCTTTTATATCATATCTTTGATTTACTCAATGTCAAACACGAGAATCATCCCTGTAATGTATAGATATTTTGAGGTAGCCAGCTACGAATATTTGCACCTATAACCAAAAATAAATGGAAAGCAAACAAATTAACCAAATTTGGAGAAAAAAGTGATTTCATGGATGGTCAAACAATTCGACAGTATGAAAACTTGTAGCTATGACTCAAAATAGTCAAAAGTACACGAGATATTGGAGTAGTTTGTATTTTTTTTTTTGTTTTGAGTCCCTGTCAGGAATCTCGTGGTAAAAAAAAATTATGTACTGTTCTGTACAGGATTATTTACTCACAGGTCCAACAAGCCTCAAACCCTCCCACCACCCATCCCTTATAATATTGAAACGTTTTGCTTTCATCAAGATTGAACCTTAATCTCCCATGTAAGAGATAATAAGTCATACCATTAGATCCAAATATCCTTGGTGGAGTAATTAATATATAATTCCTTCGTTTAAACACAAACACAAACACAACACTTGTATTTTGATAGTAAAACTTCACAGACATACCAGATTTTTCTACTAGTTTCACATGTACGCAATGCATGCATAAATATCAAAACTTGTTATTTTATTATATATTTCTTCTCTACCATAATGTCAAAGACAAATAGTTAGATTAATTCAGATATATTAGTTTATTAATTTTAAAAATTACTAAAGATTGTGAGTGAATTTTAATACTAATTTTTTGTGAATGAATTTTAAACAAAAAGAATAGACATGAATTGGTTTGAATGAATCAAAGGTAGTGATTTTCAAACTCTTCGGGTGGAAATTATGTATATCATCTTCTCTTATAAAAAAAAAACTGTCAAAATATTTCATCTATTTAATTTTTTGATTGATTTATTTGATGTATATACCATTTTTAACTTGTTTAGAATGACAAGTTAAAATAACAAAGGGCTCTTTAAATTGTTTCTTCTATAACTTTTTCATTCCATTAGATCATTAAGAGATTTTTCATTTGTAAGTTGGTATGGGTTTTAATCATGAATCAAGAACAATATATGAGGTTGGAATTTGATCCAAAATACCATGTGTTCGATTCAATTGTGAAATAAAAATGATCCTCATACCTAGTATTTGCTCAATTTAATCTTATTTGTGTTGAATTACAGTAGAAAAAACAAAGATTATTTAATCTCGTTTTCTATTTTCATCAACAATTGTATATATGTCCAAGAAAATTGTACTAGAAAAGAGAAAATTACAATAGAAAAAAAATTGTAGTAAAATAAAGAAGAATTGTTGAATAAATTATCTGGAGTTCAAGTTTTTACTAGATATACAATGGGGAACAAGAAGAGGTGGGCATGGGCCGAGCTAACACGCGATGCAGGCCTGCCCGGCAGATTTGGGTCCGTCTCGGTCCGAGCCCACTAGAGACTCGATCCGCCTGTTGTCCGCTACGTAGGTCTTGTAACTGTCAATAAATTATATCTTAGGCCCGAGCCGGCCCGAGCCGGCCCGAGCCCACTTATATGGCATGTAGACCGGCTCACCGACCGAACGCCTTTGGGTCATGGGTTGGAGGCATGATAGGGCCTGTAGTTGTCTGCTTGTTCCTAGACATGGGCATGGACTAAGTCGGGCCTGTTCACATGCTCAGCCTGCGAGCTTTGGGCAATAAAGAGTCGGGCCGAACCCGAGCCAGTGAGTGACGAGTCATGCCGTTCCAGGCCTAAAATTTTCATATTTTGTCCATGGCCCAAGCCACGGGCCAGGATCGTGCCTCCCGCGAGGCTAACCTGTGTTTTATGTTTTTTTTTTTGGATTTTCGACAATTTGGTATGGGTTTAGCCTACTCTAAACATATACCTCATACCTAAATTTTGTAAACCAAACACCCCTTAAGGATTAGTATTTTCAAAAGGGGTGACGACTTCTCCATTTTTCTTTTGATAATAGAGATTAATGAATAATAATTATAACATAGTTATATGAAACTTTGTTAAGTCTGTTTCAACATATATCTATGTAGACTTCGCATATCCATTTTGAAAATAAAACGTTTATGCATCTCATAAGTCATAATCCTCAAGGAAACTCCTTAAGACCTTAACGAACAAAATGTCATTGTAAAAGCCCGCTTTCATGTCTATTTCCTATTCCTTGTGCAACGAAATAGATTACAAAAAAAAACCAACTTCACATAATTTTTACTTAAACGAAATCCAGTACATTAATGGTCAAATATGCGAATAGCTGATAGTGAAAAAGCCAATATTGCACTTGTAAAGGGGCACAAGTAAAAATTAGAAAAAGGGACCTTCACGTATAATCATGAACAATCCCATACAAACTATTGTACCCAAAAAGTATCATGAACAATCTAAACTACTATGCGTAGTAAAAACATGGCAAGTGGATTCTCAACTTGAGGCCAATCAACAAAGAGATGTTCCCCAGGTGAGAACCCACCTCTTAAAAATAGAGCATCCTATGTCTGTCTTGGTAACATTATTGCGAAAAGGAAGTCAAGAAAGGGGAATTAAAGGGGGTATTTTTCTTGGTTCATAATTGCTTTCTAATGAATGAGCTTGTCATGGTTTCAAACAAATTGTAGCTTACCAAGTTACCAACTACCAAGAAGTCTACATTGGAGCAGTGTTAAATATTGACACCTTGTGTCCAAATTGGACTTTACTAGCAGGAGTAGTTTTGCCATTTAATACAATGGGGAAGTTTGATGGTATTAAGGGGCATAATCTATTGGTAACACTAAATACAATTTGATCTAGTAATTATAGCTTTAATATATGAACTTGAGATCACGGGATCAAAACCTATAATATGCAATTTTTAATTTTTCTTTTTTTTTTTTAATGTTCATGGATTACATAAATTAAAACTTCCTAGAGAGAGCGTCACATGTTACAGTTTCGTGTTTAGAAACACCTTTTAATATATTTTATATATAGATTAAGTAGATAAGCCTTAAATGAGTAGATCATAATTATCTTTTAAATTTAGCTCTCACAACGAGTAAGTGTACCATGGATATTTAGAAATTGATTCAGTGACCCTAATGATTTTGCCAATCCTCTTATTATTGAATTTTCATTGATTAGGAATATATTAAAATATTATTTTTATATTACTTCTTCCCTCATTTATTACATACATATTAATATTATATATTAATATGTCTAATAAAGTTGACAACCTTAAAGGTTACTCAAACATTTTCCTAAATATCTTGGTATTAGGCCGAATTCACTAAACATTCCCAAGTACCACACCAAAAGAACGTTTCGAGAATGTTTATGTTTTAAACCGATGAAAAGGCTTCCAATACCACAATTTTATATTTATTTTTTATTTTTTGATTGAAAATATTTGCATTAAATAAAACTCTAACTACACCCTAGAGAACAAACTAGCATATATACAAATATATTAAAAGGTAAGCATAACAACGTTTACACATCATGTAGCACCCTCCTTATACCACTAGAATTTTGCCATTTTTCTATTAACCAACAATAAGTTAGTTGATCATTATTTAAATATATATATATGCTAAAGTATGGATTCGAACCCCTTACCTGAGGTAAAGATTTCCAAAAACTCACCATCTGATCTAAAATATTTTAATGATTCATGTTTCCACAAAATTATAGATATGTGTTGTAATTAGCAATGTGGCAGTCAATGCCTACTTCCAAGTTCCAGCCATAAAGTTTATTTTTCCTATTTGATTTCTTTTTTGCAAGCATCCCTTTGCTCCATCTCATAATGATATCTTGAATCGAACCAATTACCTAATAATAAGAATCAAGATACATTTACTACTACAACAAGTGATATATGGTGAACCATTTTAAAATTAAATAATTAATAGATGAAAAATATAAGTACCCGAGGCATAGCTCGAACCTAAAAACTAATTACATAACTAAAACATGGGGAAAGGGCATAACCCAACAAGGGTAGAAAACATCTTCTGTAAAACCAAGGGTTAAATAAAGGACTATTACGCTTTACGTGTTGTCTTTTAAATCTGCGACGAGAGTTTGATCTTGTTGGTATTAGTACCTTGATAGGATTTCCTTTCTCCTACCTTTCTTCTCTTCTCCTCCTTTCCAAGTAGTGGAGGAGTTCCTAAATGTTTCATCATCGCCGGCTATTAGATAGTAGTATCAACAAAACTTGAAGCGCATCCTAACAATGACGTCACTTCTTATAATTTTTTGTTGAAATTCTCAATTATTTGAGTAGATTTTAAGAGCTCGTGTAACATCTATAAAAGCTAGGTCTGATTTGTTGAATTTCAATGTCGTAGCAACAGCCCTCCTAAAATAATCTTTTGCATTTGTAATATCATAAATAACACCAGAGAGCACAACTTCACCTACTTTTTGGAAAATCTCTTTCCTTAATAAATAACGCGGCCATATCAAATTGATAGAGATAGTTAAGCTTAGAAAAACCAACTTCTCCTAATCATGAATGTGAGCAAAAAAAAAAAAAAAAATCTTGGTGGCTTGAAAATAGCATGTAATTGCTAACCTAATAACACCTTTTCAGTAAAAAGTGTTACCCTCATCTTTAATTCAAATATACCAAAAGAATTAACTAGGTGACATATCCTTTGTATCAAAATATTACAAGAAAAATCACTCTCTTCAAAGTGATATAGGCACAAATCCTTTGGCTCTTCATAAGTGTTCATAATTCCTAAAACCATATAAGACTAAATACTAAACCCACTAATCCACCAACACCCAAGCAGTAGATAGGGAGTACACCAACGCCCTCTTAGTAGAAAAGGGGGACTAGAAATACCAAAACTGAACTATTCAGTGAACAACTACATCTCGTGGAATACAAGGAAACTAGAAAAATAGAATAGATAAAGTGACAACCTCACGGTATAATTTCATATACGAAATCTGTTGAAAAACAAACTTTAAATTTAGGATGTTATATTTAGCTTTCTTTAATTAGCATTTGTTTAATTTAAATAGTGGTTTGTGATGAGAACAATTATCATCCTTTAATTATTTAGAATTGTATAACTATATATATGTAACATTTCTAATCATGAAATAATAAAAAAAAAAACAGAAGCCTGAGAGAGTTTAACAGAAATAAAGAAAAGGAGATATAAGGAGAAGTTTTGCATTATAACATATATCTAAAATTATATTTTTCTTATCCTGGGTTGTAACTCATATTTGTTTCTCTTTCATATACTCCTATAATTATTTGAGTTAGCAATTCGTAAATTGTTATAACTCCTACATTTGGTATCAGAGCCACGTGATCGTTTCAGTATCAATACCTGAAAAATGTCTACCAACTTTGTCCAACCACAAGTACCCCAATTGTCCAAAGACCAATATGAAGATTGGTGCATAAAAATGAAAGCTTTGTTTGGCTCCCAGGATTTATGGGAAGTTGTAAGTGATGGTTTCGAAAAACCATCTGATGAAACAAAGACTTCTTTAACCAAAGAACAAAAAGAAGAATTGAAAGAAATCAGAAAAAAGATCAAAAGGCATTATTTTAATCTATGCAGGTTTGGATCGTGAAACATTTGTGAAGATATCAAATACCTCCACAAGCAAAGAAGCTTGGGATACTCTTGCAACAATATTTAAAGGTGTCGAGAGGGTTAGAAAAATCCGTCTACAAGCCCTACGAGGTGAATTTGAAGAAATAAAAATGAAAGATACCGAGACTATTTCTGATTATTTTTCTCGGCTTCTCACGAATGTGACACAACAAAAACAAAATAGAATTGAAGATAAAAAAAATTGTTGAGAAAGTTCTTCGATCATGCAATAAAAAATTCAATCATGTATTACCAGCGATAGAAGAATCGAAAGATATTGATACATTATCAATAGAAGAGCTTATGGGATCACTTCAAGTGCATGAACAAAGAATTCAGAAGAATGATGGACCAGCTGTAATCGATCAGACACTTGAATTAAGATTCCAATCAAATGAACGAAGAGGTGGAAACCGACAAGGCAATGTTCGAGGACGCGGAGGTAGAGGTCGTGGTAATAACTACCAACCTCGCAACCAAAATAATGACACAGGTTTTGGTCGGTAGAGGGTTAAACAAGGAGGAAGAGTTTTCAATGAACGTGGTAAGGGAAAAGACATTCAATGCTATAATTGTCAAAAATATGGACATTATGCATCTGAATGCTGGAGCAAACAAAAAGATCAGGGAAATCATTTAAATTTCGCTGAATCATCCAAAAATAATGAGGAAAGTCCTACATTGTTACTAGCGCATGAAGAGTCTAGTAATCAACAAAATATGTGGTTTTTCGATTCTGGTGCGAGTAATCACATGTGTGGCAAAAGAGAATATTTTATCAACCTTGATGAGAACGTACAAGGCAATGTGAGCTTGGGAGATTCATCCAAGCTACAAGTTAAAGGTAAAGGGAAAATAAGAATATTTCAAAAGAATGGAAATGAAGAATACATTTCCAATGTTTATTATGTGCCGAATATGAAAAGCAATATCTTGAGTATTGGGCAACTGCTTGAAAAAGGGTAATTGTTCATATGGGGTAATAGTCTTCTCCTTAAAGATAAGAGTGGAAGACTTATTGCTCAATCAAAAATGGCGAAGAATCGCATGTTTCCGCTGCAACTCAACACCGAGATACAAAAGTGTTATTATGGTGCTATAGAGAATGAGTCATGGAAATGGCATAAACGTTTTGGTCATTTGCATTTTAATGGCCTAAAACTCTTGCAATTGAAGAATATGGTGCATGGTCTGCCTACAATTGAAGATCCTACACAGGTCTGTGAGATATGCACGGCAGGAAAACAAGCAAGACTTCCATTTCAGAAGGGATTATCATGGAGAGCGAAAGCACCATTAGAATTGGTACACACGGATATTTGTGGACCACTGGAACCGATATCTTTGGGAGGTAATCGCTATTTTATTACCTTCATCGATGATTATAGTAGGAAATTGTGGGTGTATATGTTGAAAGAGAAATCAGCCGCATTTGATACATTTATGCACTTTAAGGCTCGAGTGGAGCTAGAAAGTGGATACAAGTTAAAGACCCTAAGATCAGATCGAGGGGGTGAATATCGATCAAATATATTCAAAAATTATTGCAAAGCGAGTGGAATACGACAACAATTCACAGCCTCCTATACACCACAACAAAATGGAATTGCCGAAAGGAAGAATCGGACAATTCTAGACATGACACGAAGCATCTTGAAAGAAAGGGGATTGCCAAAGCAATTCTGGGCAGAAGTTGTTGCATGGACAACTTATATTTTAAATCGTTGTCCTACGAAAAGTGTGAAGAATATGACTCCGCAAGAAGCATGGAGTGGTGAAAAACCAAATGTGGAACATTTGAGAGTATTTGGGTGCATTGCCTATGCTCAAATACCTGAAGCAAATAGAAAGAAGTTAGATGATCGTGGTGAAAAATGTATTTTTATTGGATACAGCTCACAGTCCAAGGCTTACAAATTATATAGTCCAATAACTGGAAAGTTAATTGAGAGTCGGGATGTAATATTCAGCGAAGGAGAATCTTGGAAATGGGATGACCAAGAAAAAGAAAAGAGAAAATTGTGTTTGAAGGGTATGATGATGTTAAGGAGAGGAGTTCTGAACAAAATCCACCAAACACTCCACAAAATAATAATCAGTCATCATCACCACCATCGCCATCAACTGGAGGATCAAGTTCATCATCAAAAACACCTCTTAAGATGAGAAGCTTAAGAGACATCTATGAGAATACAACTGAAGTTGAAGAGGTAGATTTATTTTGCCTATATGCTGATCATGAACCAATCAATTTTAAAGAAGCCGCTGGAGAAAAAGAATGGATATCTGCTATGAAAGAGGAGATTCATTCAATAGAGAAAATGATACATGGGAACTTGCTACATTGCCAAAGGGCCAAAAGGCTATTGGTGTGAAATGGGTATATAAGATCAAGAGAGGTGCTGATGGAAGCATTGACAGATACAAGGCAAGACTTGTAGCAAAAGGTTACAAGCAAAAATACGGGGTTGATTACGATGAAGTATTTGCTCCCGTAGCTCGATTAGATACAGTGAGATTGTTAATTTCACTTGCAGCACATCATAAATGGAAGATATACCAGCTTGATGTTAAATCTGCATTTTTAAATGGCGTTCTTGAAGAAGAAGTTTATGTAAACAACCTGAAGGTTTATTATCAAGGGACAAGAAAATAAAGTGCTTCGGCTGAAAAAGGCACTTTATGGTCTAAAGCAAGCTCCACGAGCTTGGAACACACGTATTGATGGATACTTAATCCAGAATGGTTTTGTTAAGTGTCCGTATGAACATGCAGTCTACGTGAAGAAGAATGGTGATAATATACTCATAGTAAGCTTATATGTTGATGATCTATTGTTCACTGGGAACAATGAAAGAATGTTCGAAGATTTCAAAAGGGTCATGTTCAAAGAATTTGAAATGACCGACTGTGGGCTGATGAATTACTTTCTTGGGATAGAAGTACAACAAAATGAAGATGGAATTTTCATTTCACAAAAGAAATATGCAAAAGAGATTCTTGAAAAGTTTAAAATGACTACATGCAAACCCATGAGCACTCCTGTCTCAACAGGAATAAAGATGACAAAAGTTGGAGAAGGAAAATCAATTAATCCAACTTTGTACAAAAGTCTAGTTGGAAGCCTAAGGTACTTAACTATCACAAGGCCTGACTTGTATATGGAGTTGGGCTTGTCAGTAGATACATGGAAACACCAAAAGAATCACATTGGTGCACTGCAAAGAGAATAGTAAGGTATAAATAAGGTACCTTAGAATATGGAATGTTTTATGCTTATGGAGATGAAGCAACATTATACGGCTATTCAGATAGTGATTGGGCTGGAGATCAAGATGAAAGGAAAAGTACAACTGGATATGCTTTCTATCTAGGTTCAACTGCTTTCACTTGGAGTTCGAAAAAGCAACCAGTGGTAGCATTGTCAAGCTGCGAAGCAGAATACATAGCAACTTCATCTGCAGTCTGTGAAGCAATATGGTTAAGAAATCTCCTACAAGAACTTGATCATGTTCAAGTGAAACCTACGACAATACACGTCGACAATGTGTCTGCAATAAAACTTGCTAAAAATCCAGTTCAACATGGAAGGAGTAAACACATTGATACTCGTTTTCATTTCTTACGAGATCAACTGAAGCAAGGAACAATTGAGCTCAAGTATTGTAATACCACTGAGCAAGTTGCAGATATTTTTACAAAGCCCCTATCTCTGGAAACATTCAAAAGGTTGAGAGAATTACTTGGTATGAAAATTAAAGTTTGAGGGGGTGTGTTGAAAAACAAACTTTAAATTTAGGATGTTATATTTAGCTTTCTTTAATTAGCATTTGTTTAATTTAAATAGTGGTTTGTGATGAGAACAATTATCATCCTTTAATTATTTAGAATTGTATAACTATATATATGTAACATTTCTAATCATGAAATAAAAAAAAAAAAAACAGAAGCCTGAGAGAGTTTAACAGAAATAAAGAAAAGGAGATATAAGGAGAAGTTTTGCATTATAACATATATCTAAAATTATATTTTTCTTATCCTGGGTTGTAACTCATATTTGTTTCTCTTTCATATACTCCTATAATTATTTGAGTTAGCAATTCGTAAATTGTTATAACTCCTACAAAATCAAAGTACTCCTATTGCTGAAATCGTGGGCGGGTGGCTTGATTTGTGAGTCACCAGCGTCTAGCAGATGTAGCAGACGTCTAGCCAACGACCTTGATAGAGTTTGGAGTTGCTGAGGCTGCCGACAAGCCAGCAGGGGGTGGGTTAGCGTTGAGATGAGGTTGCTGTAAAGAGTTTCCTTTCGTGGTAGGTTTTCCGTTAGAGAGATTAAGGATAAAGATTATACTAATACCAAGAGAATGATACCATCAAAATATTGTTGATAGCTCTCTAAATTACCATTAGAATAGTTTCTGGCACCATAAACTCTCAGAGTACCATCTTTGGTGATCAAAAACAAATATCATTCCTCTCTCTCCGTCTCTCTATCTATATCTCTCTTTCTACTTACAATCTTTTCTCAACAATCCTCCTTACCATTTAAACACATTCTAGTACAATTATAGCACTTGCTGAATTACTATAAACTTTCTGTTGAAAACATTATGTTCAAGCAATTTTTCAGGTATTAGATTTTTAGGTAAAAACTAATAATAATAATAATATTTTAATAAAAAAATATTCAAAAATTTGTGCAAAAATACATTCTTGGACGTTCATTGTTAGATGTTGGGTTTCCCATTTACTTAAGTGAAAATTACCAACATACCTAAAAGGTTAAAACTGAACAAACTCTGGCAACTATGCAGAGTTGATTTTCTACTTGATATTGTTAGGTCAATGAGATTAGAGTATAAATCACTATCCCTTCTACCATAATCACTTTTCCCAGAATTACTAATTACTTTATGAGCAAAGCATTTAGGTATATAAAATATACAGCAAAGTGCACACTGCAACACATGAGAAGTGAGAACACAAGAATGTATTAAACGTTTACCTGCCAGTGAAGCATATAGGATACCGTTGTAATCTGATTATGCCATCAAAGTTTCTTGACCGCGATCACAGTATCAACCATCTGTAAGCCTTTATGCAAAAACTAGCCTGATGATTGCAACTACACTTTCACAACAGGTAAACACAAGAGATTAGAAGCATGCATTAAGGTCACTTACCACAATAGGCGAACAGATCCAATTGCGAATCCTGAAACAAATAAGACCAGAACAAGAAGAAATGTAGACTGAAGTAGCAGCACATTGGACAAAAGATGGCAAGATTCATTTATAAAAACACAGATAAACATATTGGAAGTTAACGGACATGCAACAGATATCAGATGCCATCCTGTCAGAGATGGAAGAACATATCGCACACGTTAACAATGATCATTTCACCTATCAAACAGGGAAGATTTGCCCAGTTCAAAGATCAGATAAATGACGCCTTCAAATAAAATACTTTAACACTTGCTGAATGATTCAATTCATTTTGACTCTTCCTCACACCAAGGGATTCCTTACCTCTTGTCGTTATGAACAGACAAGTAAATATGCACAGCTGATGATATCAAGGAAAAAACATATAATCTTAGGAAAAGTGGAATTGTTTTTTCAAAAAATTGCGTTGGCTAAATAGGTTTCTTTCTTAATCAATTCATTCAGCTCAAAACTTCTGAAACATAAATCTTTGAAGGCAATTTTATGCACGATATGGTCAAGGCAGTAGTAGACACGAAATCTGAGAAAAAAATAGGAATTGTTCCCAAATAAAATTTCATTAGGTAGAACAGTTCTCTTGGTCATCAACCTCGCATTTCAAAGTCCTGGAGCTTAACACTATCAAATCAACATTTAAGCAATGCCAATTCGCAACCTGAACTAGGAAAGCTGTGACACACGAACTACATTAACAAGGTGAAATTGATTCACCAAGACATTACTTTAACACTTGCGCAAACATCAACTTTGACATATTTCAAATTGAAGGAGAAAAGATTTTCAATTGACATTAATCTGGGCAAGTTCATCGATTAGAGCAAGAGCACACTGATTCATTAACATTTGACATATTTTTTGTTGAAGGAAATAAGATGGAACTGGAATAGAAATTTCAATGGAAATCAGTTGAAAACTGCAGTTTTCATTGTTCAGTTTTTTGCCAGAAGTCCATCATAAAAACTCCCTCCGTCCCTAAAAGATTGCCGATTTTGGTTTTGGGGGATGAAAAATCTGGATCTATTGTGAAATTTTTTCATTTCCTAAAGATGCTGATGTTAACCTCAAAATTTCAGTGAAAATCAGTTTTAAAAGCTGCAGTTTTCATAGTTCAGTTTCTTGCCAAAAGTCCACATAAAAACTCCCCCCGTACCTAGAAGATCACCGATCTGGTTAAGGGGATGAAAAATCTGGACTACATCATATTATGAAAATCTTTTCAGTCCTTAAGATGCTGATGTTATCAGTTATCTCATAAGGAAGAAAAGGAAAAGGATATTTGTCCTCCTCTTCAGGCCAATAATTGAAAACCATCTTCGTGTTAAATGAGATACAAAAACACGTTGATTATCAAGAGACCGTTCAATATCAACGTCAGTTTCTTGATTTTAGTTTTTAGAGTTTCAAAATCATACGATACAAGTTGTATATTGAGCTTAAAACTAATCACACCATACTATAGTGTTTATTGTAAAAACTGACGCCAAGAAAACGGAAACTACGTTTCCTAATTCCCTAATGTCTGAAAACAAAAATTTGATGTTCTTCATTTGTGTTTCTGGTGAGCGTCAAACTTGAAAATCCTTAAATTTCTGCTTTTAGAGATATTAGGAGGGTATAAAAACAGTATCAATATTGCAGCAAAATAAACCTTTTATGAAAACCAAAGAATTGGGAAGAGGAATGAGAAGTTGTCAAAATTGCTGCTTTTATCTTTTAAAAGGAACATTGAAAACCATTTCTATGAATAAATAGTGTATGTGAGGTGAGAGTAAAACCTGAAATCCTTTTATGTCTGATTTCAAAAAAAATTGTGAGAGGGTATAAAACCAAGTAGAAGGTATCAAAATTGTTAATGAAATCATTTTCTTCGATTAAGAAGTAAAACCAAGTAGAGGGTGTCAAAATTGTGGCGAAATCGTATTGTTTGATTTGGAAAGGCAATGGCGTAGACGGAATTGGAACCTTAGATTTAGAAAGCTTAGCTAAACATGTGGTCTTAGCAACCAAAATCATGTACACAACATTAAACACATGAAATGAAGAGAAATCCAGGACATGTAACATGAAAAAAGAATAAATAATCCATAGCACAAGAGAGAAAACAGCACAAAGGATATATAGAAATCATATGATCAAACTCTAAATCCTAAAGGTGTTAACAAAATTTTCAGTAGGACACAACAGGGTATGCAGCAGGTGTGGTGTAATCAGTAACTGATATTGTGTAATCAGTGACCGGCATGGTGTATTCAGTGGGCGGAATGGTGTAATCAGGGACAGGTGTGGTGTGATCAGAGGCGGTAGTCCAGACGACATCGATAAGAGCAGGGCGGAGGTGGTTCTGGCAAAACCGGTTGAATTCGAGCGTGTCACCGTTATCCTTCTTAACCTCCACCATGAGGAAGGAGGACGACACCGTAAACAGCTCAATTATGATCACCAGCCTACCTTTCCTCCCCTTTTCCTGCCCTTGCAGCCTCACCACTGAGTCGCCTACCTTGCTCACCTTAAACTTACCAGTCATATCTGCCACTTCTTCCAACCTTAATATTACCTCATTTTCGGACAATGTTGTCGAAAATCCAATCTCCTCCCTATCCTCTCTCTTCTTCTTCTCTTCGTTAAAGAGCCGAGAAAGGTCTAATCCTTCCGACATTGATATTATATGGAATGCGTTCAATGCCTCTACTTCCTTCTTCAGGAAATTATAGCTATATTCCTCCTCTTGATCACCAACATCGACTGAATTGTCGTCCTTGTACCATCTTGATTCCATAATCTCAGCCAATGTGATCCGGCTTGATGGATTTGGATCAAGCATTCGAGTAATCAACTCTCTAGCCTCGGCAGAGAACCATGAGGGGCAGGTAAAGTCAGCCTTGTACACCTTCTTATACAGCTGCACAATATTCTCATCATGGAAAGGCAGGTAACCAGCAAGAAGAACATACAATATAACCCCCAATGACCAAATATCCGCCTTAGAACCATCATATCCCTGACCTCTCTTGTTCACCACTTCGGGCGCCACGTAGTGTGGCGTCCCGCAGCTGGTGCGCAATAACACGCTGTTGCCCTCCTCCTCCTCGAAGATGGCACTCAAGCCGAAATCAGTAATCTTGATTTTCCCCTCTTGATCCAACAAGAGATTCTCCAGCTTCAAGTCACGGTGGAAAACACCGCGACTATGACAATAATCGACAGCGGAAATCAACTGTCTGAAATAGGACCTAGCAACCTGCTCCTCTAGCTTACCCTCCTTGGAAACCTTAGCGTGAAGCTCACCCCCACGGACGAGCTCCATAGCTAAGAAAATCTTGGATTTCGTAGCCATAACTTCGTAGAGCTCGACAATATTAGGGTGTTTCAACCTCTTCATCACACTAATCTCTCTCTTCATCTGATCCATCATTTTGGCTCTCACAACTTTCTCCTTCCCCACCACCTTCATCGCTACGCTCTTTCCCGACTCCACGTTGCGCGCATAGTACACACGCGCAAACGTACCTTGACCCAAAACCCTCCCCAGTTCGTACTTCCCCTGCATCACCAACTTGCAGTATTTTAGTTGGGATTGTGCATCATCGTTTGATCCCACCACCTTCTTATCCTTAACCGCTAGCATCAATTCCCCCATCATCTTGGGAAAATTAACACTTCTCTAGAAAAGTATCTACCTGAATGAATTTTATATAATAACCCTAACTATATCTACAAGGAGGAAGAGATTTGAGAATTCACAAGAAAATTTCAAAGAAAGAACAAACTACCCGTCTTCAACGTGTTTACGGTGCCAATTCCGGCCTCCAAGATCATGATGATTCTTTTGTGCAATTCCACCACTTACGAATGGATTAAAGAGCGATAACCCTCTCATATTTCCGCATTAATTCTACGGTAAAATCTTTGGTTTTACTCAAATCTCAGAAATGAGGCTGGTTGTGTTTTGGGAGAAAAGGGGGAAATTTAGAGATGATTATTGTAAGAGGAGAGAGAAAATAGGATTGTTTTGGTGTGAATAATAAGATTGATTTTTTAAGGTGGGTATATATAGGATAGAATATGGGTAGAATTCGGCAGAAACCTAGAGGGATCGTTTCCGTTGGTATGTGGCTTAATTTTAAATAATACTTTTATGGGACATGAGTCACACTGACGTGGAATGTTGAAGAATTGCAAGTCGATCCCTATGATAATAATTTAGATGTAAAATGAGATTTGTTTTTGAGGCGTTTATTGTTGTAAAACAGCTCATACGTCTTACTAGTTAGTGAGGTTGACCTTGCAAATTGATGGTAAAGGTGGAAAAAGGAGTACGTGGATACAACTAGACGAGACAACGATTGTTGGAACTTGCCTTACTCATTCCATCGTGGCCGTGTGGAGATTATTAGTAATTAGTACTCGTAATTAGGTGAGATGGGCTAAACTCCAATCATTTAGATCACCCCACCATAATGCAACTTGATGTTTATGTGATTCATCTACCGCGGACTCCAAACGTAGAGGACGGTAGGAATACAATTGAGGTGTGCTAGCCTAATAGGAGTCTATTTCGTCGAGTTTTTCAATTATCTGTAAATTATTTTAAATAATACTTTAGTTTTCATGTATGAAAATTAACCAATTGAAAGTTGAGTTGAAATTAAGCACGAAACTAAATATATAAACTAAATGTAATTATCTGAAAAAGTAGTTTGACTCAATATTCACTCAATATACAGAGTAAGTCGAATCGATTTGATCCAAATCGGAGATAACTTGGAATGATAAGCCGGAATGAAAAAGTGACACTAACTGAAACAATATGGGTTTAATTAATACATCATTTTACAAAAACATATTATCAAAAACTTAAAATTGTTTTTTACGATATCAAACAATAAGATTAATAATAACAATTGAAGTATATAGCATTAATTCCAGTTAATACTAATATTGTACTCCCTCCGTTTCTTAAAAATCTTTCCTCTTTTCGTTTAAGTGTGTTTCCAAAAGATCTTCCCTCTTTTACTTTCTTCCTTATTTGGAATTTTTTCCCCTTTTTACCCTCTCATGTCCCTATCATATGGTCCACAATTACATCATTAATTCAATTTTACTTCCTTTCTCTGTCCTACTTTAACCCCTTTTTATTTGTTTATTTATCTTAACCCCTTTCTCTCTCCTACTTTACCCACCCCACACAAATGGATCCTCCTTCATATCTGTAGAAACAGTAATAAGAATGATCTTTAGGAAATGGAGGGAATAATAGTAATATTGTATCGTATAAGTAATAATGTTAGTATTATCGTAAGTCTAACACGACACTAGAGTAGAAGTAGCAATAATAATAATAATAATAATAATAATAATAATAATAATAATAATAATAATAATATTATTATTATTATTATTATTATTATTATTATTACTATTAAGAATAATTTTACATATAATTACTTGATCTAACCCCATGTAAACCTGAAAAGTTCGATTATTCAATAAATGATCGAACCCAATATCCAATTATTTCACTCGATTTGAATAATATGATATCTCGATCCTATATTTGAGCCATTCCAATATGCTAAAGAAACTAAACAAAATTTAAACTTGAATGGACTCGAATGAACCAAATCGATTTGAATGTAAAACAAACATGAATTGGTCCTAATTGCACCAGATTTGAACAACTTAATGGTTACGTTTACATCTGGTTATATTATTATATATATGTATAACCATGTGCATTTTTAGTCCCCAATTCAATATCAATCAAACACTTTCTTGTACCCCATTAATTATTTTCTATTAAACAATTTATAGTACTAACACAATTGTTAAAATTAATGGTACCATTAGATAATTTATTGTACTATTAGATGCATTATTGAATTTCTTGTATTAAATATATAATTTTTGGTACAACTAAACACTTTTTAGTATTAATACATTTTTTTATAAAAGGTTCCAATTATAAGACTTTCCCATACCAAACAAACAAATATTGATATATAATTACACCATTTGCTTCTTTTTAGTTTACACACTTCACTTTGTGAGAGAATTAAGTAGGAAATACAAAAGTATAAAATAACTAAAAAGTGATGACATGAGTGAAAAAATGGGACAAAGTAGACGGACAAGTTACCAATAATAGAATAAGCAACAATGTGTAGGTTAGAAAGAAACATACAAAAAACTATGTTGGTTAAAAAGAAATAAAAAGTATACACAATATTTTTTTAGTACCAAATAAACCATTTTCAATTCTATTTTAAATAATACATTATTATTTTTCAATTCCAGTCCCATTCCAATTAAGATAACCATTGTCAATTTCAATTCGAGATGCAATTTTGGTGGAGTATGAAAAAAACACCACAAAACAGTTACAAACTCTCATACTTCCTCCGTTCTGTTTTAAATGAAACGTTTGTTTTTTCACGCAACTCAACGTGCTTTTTTAATCATTGATATCTTTAGTTGTGCATATGTAAAAAATATAAAAAAAGTTATAATTTGATAGTATGCATCGAGAAGAATCTAACAAGACCCCATTTGACTATGTTTTTCTTTATCTAATGGCGATATATTGGAGTCAAATTGGTCAATAAATAATGTCATTTCATAGGAGTGAGGCAAATATGGGAGAAAATAATGAGGATCTTGTACAATTTCCTTAATTGGGCCATTGATTTGTAGTTCAAAAAAGATAGAAGTATAAGATTCGTATTTATAGCTGGCTAATGGTGACTATATTCAAAAGTTTAAGAAACAAAACTTTGATGAATTTCATGTTCTCATTATTCCTTTCCTTACCCTTTTACTACTGATCCAAATATTTTCTTTTGTCTAATCTTCAAATAATAAAAAATAACTATATTTTAAAGCCCTTATATTTTGGGAGCCCTATTCTATTGTCGTGGCCCGTGATTACACGAAACAAAAATCACTCGTGTCATTTCATCCAATGTTTGATTTAAAACATAAGAGGGGAAGTATTAATCAAACCCACCATAATGCAAGTTGCAATGTGAGATCCGCCAACCGCGATTCGAAACGTAAATATTCATCATTCATTAGTCATCAACACACCCGCCCCTTGTTTGGAGGAAGAAGAAGTTTAGCGCTATGCCAAAAAACGTGATTGTCTTATTCATCACCGTCTTGTTTACTACCAATTCCCATGGCGTTGAACGGTTTGTACACAATTACACAGACTACTCTAATTATGACCCCATAAATTCTTGCTTTTTCCAACTTTTTTTAAATTTCTCTTTTAAATAAATTGTACAAGAGGTACCACCTCAAAAAAAAAAGTGTACAAGAGGTGTACAAACATTATTCCCCACATAATGTTTGGATAATATCGAGTCGTTTTCAGTATTTTGGAGGTTAGGTGATAACTATGAAAATTAGATCCTTAAGTCTAAATATAGAAATGTATTAAATATTTGATTATACTAGTTCGGTGGTCCGTGATGAAGTTTTGCTAGGAAGATGATTTTGTTTTTCTGAAGTGGAGAAGTGTTAGTCACACAAGATAAGTACATTTTCTTAGTAGGGTGAAACGAAATCCTTCTTTTGATTAAGAATTGTGTGAAATAAGTAAATTAATCCATTAAGGATGTTTTGCCTTAATAATTAAAATTGCGGTGTTGTGAATGATAGGTCACAAGTTCAAATCCCCCCTTTCATTCTTTATACTTTGGACTGCCTTCGTGACTCATATGAATAAAAAAAAAGTAAATTAATCAAGTTGAAGTATAAAGGTACTCAACAAATTCTGAATTGGTGTGGGGATAATTGAATAATATTTCCTCGATTTTAAATAAATATAGCACTTTAGTTTTTGTTTTGATAATAGAGAACGTATTGTGTCGGACTCGTCCGACCATAATCTTGGTCGGACGACTTTCAGGTGGTTCTAATTTTTTTTCAGGTAGTCTTCGTTTTTTTTCAGGTGGTTCCAATTTTTTTTCAGGTAGTCTTCATTTTGTTTTCAGTTAGTCTTCTTTGTTTTTCAGTGGGTTTTTGTGCTTCAGTTAGACTTACTTGGGTTTCAGTTGGTCTTTATTCTTTTTCAGTTGGTCTTTATTCTTTTTCAGGTAGTCTACATTTTTCTTCAGGTAGTCTTCATTTTGTTTCAGTTAGTCTATTATTTCTTTCAGTTGGCCCATTATTTCTTTCAGTTGGTCCAACTGAAAGAAAAGAAAGTCCAACTGAAAGAAAAGAAAGTCTAACTGAAAGAATAGAAAGTCTAACTGAAAGAATAGAAAGTCTAACTAAAAGAATAGAAAGTCCAACTGAAAGAATAGAAAGTCCAACTGAAAGAAAAGAAAGTCTAACTGAAAGAAAAGAAATCTTTATTCTTTTTCAGTTGGTCTTTATTCTTTTTCAGGTAGTCTACATTTTTCTTCAGGTAGTCTTCATTTTGTTTCAGTTAGTCTATTATTTCTTTCAGTTGGCCCATTATTTCTTTCAGTTGGTCCAACTGAAAGAAAAGAAAGTCCAACTGAAAGAAAAGAAAGTCTAACTGAAAGAATAGAAAGTCTAACTGAAAGAATAGAAAGTCTAACTGAAAGAATAGAAAGTCCAACTGAAAGAATAGAAAGTCCAACTGAAAGAAAAGAAAGTCTAACTGAAAGAAAAGAAAGTCCAACTGAAAAGAAAACTAACCTCTGCTTTCTCTCACTTTCTCCTTCTTCTTCATTCCTTATAAATACTCTTCCGCACAGCCCCGTTAGCTCATTATCATTAGCTTCTACAATTGCATCTTCTTTTATCAGAAACCTGGGATCAGAATTTTTGTGTTTCCCTCCATGGCTTCACCTTCGTTGTCGTTTGTTGTTGTTGTTGTTTAGCACTTGCACTTAGATGAACTGATATGAAATTATTTAACTACTTTCAAGGCTTGCAAATGTTTCATATTTGTTCACGTGAACAAGTAACCACAACAGGCTAATATTTCAGTTTGTAGACTACTGCTATGGATCCACTTACTAGAAGACATGTCTGGGACATTATAGAAAGTTCAAACAGAGGGCGAGCCATTGTTCTAACAACACATTCGATGGAAGAAGCTGATGTTCTAAGTGATCTGTAGTGTCGCATCGAGAACTGAGGTGGTGGCGGTGGAGATGGATGAGGCTTTGTAATGTGGTGGTGGTGGTTGTGGTGGTGGTGGTGGGTTTTATGTGGGAATGGTGGAGAATCCTTCGACCGCCGTCGTGGCTGTATATTATAGTACTGGGCTCAACCCGTCTGACGAGAATATTAGGTCAGACGGTCTGACCCAATACTTTCACTTGATAATATTCTACTTGTTTTTTATTCATCTGTTTATTTATTTGTACTTGCCAATTCAATATTCTAAACCTTAATATCTCCAATTAGCGTCAACCAAAAGTATAAAAAGTGGATATTTTAAAAATATACACTGAGACATATTTAACGAAATCTCAAATGATTGTTTTTTTCTTAAATACAAATTACAAAAGATAATCAAAGTATATTATCAAAGTTTAGATGTATCAACTATAACAACGGAGAGGTATTAAATTTTACCTTAGTTTTCACATATTTTATATAAAAAAATCTTATGTAATTAGATGGTCCCGATGTATGTTTTTATGATTTGAACTTTTTTTTAGTTTAATAATCGATGATTAGAGATATTATGATTAAAGTTTTATGTTGGCAAATGTTAAAATGAAATTATTGCATTTACTTGTGATGATGTTAAGCAAGCTCTATTTGACATTGAGGAGAATAAGGCTCCTGGCCCTAATGGATACACTAATCTCTATTATATAAGGGAAGGGAGGAGCAATGGTGTCCTCTTTTGAAATGCCTATTTTGCCCCCCTTCCCATTATAAATTACAAATTCACTTACAAATCAAAGGGGGCTTCAAACAAAAATACCAAAAATATAATTATAACAACCACTCACAAGTCAACTAAAATCATTAATTACTAAAATGAGGAAACTTTCTAAAAACTTAAAAATTCACTTACAAACTACAACCTATGAAAAACTTGACTTGAAATCAAAGTGTCCACTTTCTTTACAATTTATGAAGTACTGTACTCAATTCAAAAATCAACTAAAAAATTATAATATTAGAAATCATAAATAAATTCAATAAAATTTCTATTTTGTTCATAGAATTTAACTTTGAAAAGTAAGAAAAAAAAAAAGAATGGTGAGAGACTTAAGTGATAGAAACTAACCCAATCAAATTTTACAACTAAAAACAATTATACTTTGTATGTCTAATGTTCAAGTTTTGACTCTTATGCCGAAGAAAATCGAGTTTCAGTTTCGAAAAAAATTCAAGCACGCATCGCGTGCAAAAAATTCTAGTAGATTCTTGAAGGAAGCCTAGAGCTACATAGGGCCTGACATCACAACTGCCATTTTGGACTTTCTTTCAAAGTGGTAAGTTATTGAAGCAGGTAAATGCTACTACATTGTGCTTGATCCCTAAATGTGAACAATCTATGGATGTTATACAACTTGGGCCCACAATTTGCTGTAATGTAGTTTATAAAATCATTTCTGAAATGATTTGCATTACATTAGCCGAGGTTCTACCTAGCCTAATTAATCAGGTCCAAAGTACTTTTGTAAAAAATAGAGTTATCCTTCACAATATCTTCCTTTGTCAAGATATTATGAAGCATTACAGAAGAAAAGTTGGCCCTGCTAGATGTACTATGAAAGTGGATTTAAAGAAAGCTTATGATTCCTTATATTGGGACTTCATCAAGGACTTGCTGGTGGGTTTAAAATTTTCTGCAAAGTTCATTGAGTTGGTGATGCTATGTGTTACCACACCATCTTTCACTTTGAGTATCAATGGTACTTTGTGTGCTTTTTTCCTGGGCAAGAAGGCATTAGACAGGGTGATCCAATGTCACCTCTTCTGTTTGTCCATGCAATTGAATATTTTTCAAGATTAATGATTGTGATGAGTAAAAAGGAGGAGTTTGCTTTCCATCACAAATGTGCCCTTTTGAGAGTTAGTCATCTGATCTTTACTGATGACTTGATGCTATTTTGCAAGGGTGAGGTGAAATCTGCAATCTTGATGAAAAGAGCATTGATTTCATTCTCTGAGGTTTCTGGGTTACATGCCACCCAAGATAAGACTGTTGTTTATTTTGACAATGTCAATGATGAAATTGCAGATAGAATATTGCAAGCAACTGGATTCTAGATAGGAGAGTTTCATTTTAGATATTTGGGAATGCCAATCACAACTAGGAAATTGTGTAAAGCTAACTGTGATGTTATTGTGGATAAAATGCTAAAGAGGATCTTATGCTGATGTTCAAGGCATCTGTCATATGCTGCAAGAGTGACACTAATCAATGATGTTTTGATTAGTTTTCACACTTTTTGGTCCCAGATATTCATTCTTCCTAATTAAGAATGTGATAATGAGAATCAATCGATTGTGTAGAGCTTTCTTTTACGAAGGTAAGGAATACTTACATATGTCCCTGGGGCCTGGAGTACAGTTTGTCTTCCAAAAAAGAATAGAGGGCTAGGAATAAGAGATTATTTGACTTGGAATATTGCAGCCATGGGAAAATATGTATGGGAAGTTACTCAGAAGGAGGATTTTTTTGGATAAAATAGGTGCATACTGTCTATATTTAAGATGCTACTTGGTGGGGACACACTTCTCCTGCTAATACTAGCTAGGGGTAAAGAAACATTCGTAGAGTGAAAGAAATTGTTAAAGATGGGTATGATGCTGAAAACAATTGGTTAGATGGAAGTAAAAAATATACTTAGCAGGCTACAGCTGGCTGAAAGGGTAGTTTGATTCAGTTCAATGGCATAATTGGGTTTGGTCTACTTTCAATGTTCCCAAGCATTCTCTCATAGCTTGGATGGTGGCTTTAGGTAGAGTTAAAACCAACGAAAGGCTTGCTGCTGCAGGGATTTGAGTTGATGTTCAGTGCCTGCTATGCCAAAGTGGAGATGATGCTTGCTCTCATCTGTTTTTTAGATGAGATTTTAGCAGAAGGATTTGTACTGGGATCATGGAGTGGCTCCAAATCATAATTGCAGCTGATGAAAATGTCTACTCGACTTGGAAGAAATGGGGGAGGAAGTATCACAGTAAACATTTGCAGAAAAGTTGCTACTGTGCACTTGTAGCTATTGTTTATTATGTCTGGCAAGCAAGAAATTTAGCTTACTAACATAGTGCAGTTCCAAGACCAGAGGTGGTGGTAAATAGTATTAAAAGAGAAGTTTGCAGACGTATTAGAAGCAAAGTAAATGGTAGGTGGTCCACTGCCGATCTGAATTGGTTAGAAAACCTGGAGAATTCTATTAGTTAATTATAATTATTTTGCTACTGTAATGTTCTTGTAGTTTGGTACTGTGTTTTGTGGTGTATGTTGTTTGTAGTTGTAACCTTGTGTTTTGGTGGCTTTTATTGAGTTTTTTGGTAATAAAATTCTTACATTTTACCAAAAAAAAAAGAATTTGTTGCATTTATTAGAATGTGCAGGAATTATATATATATTGACAAAAATCACTAATTGAAGATAATATACTTCCCACATTTCTTTTTAAGTTCGTATTAAGCATTGTCACAATAAGTAACACATAGCTTAAAATTGCAAAGAAACATCTACTTATCCTCTTAAAGATGTGGTCCCAATTATCTAACTTTCTTAAACATGGTAAAAGGACCACCACCTTTTAAATTTTCTCTTTAGTAGCTTTTTTTTTCTCTTTGGTAACCCCGATTTATTATATATGTTAATTTTGTAGGCTTAGTTAGTGTTTTCCGTTAATTGTGTAGCCTAGGTCAGTTAAGTTTTGGGCACGACTTTCGAAACGATCTTAAACAGGCAATTTTGACTTTCAGAACGACTTTTTTTGAAATAACGGATGACATCGAGCATCCTTTATGGGCATGAATTGTGATAAGCTGGACAAAATGACTACTAATACGATTATTTTTTGAACATGACTTTCAATACGATATCAAATGAGTGATTTTGACCTTTGAAACGACTTTTTTAAAAGAAAACATAGTGTTCAAAAACTTACCGTTGGTACTCATTTTGACTAACTTGTCGAAATTAGTTTCGAAGGTCAAATCACCTGTTCGGGATCGCATCAAAATTCGTGCGAAGATTTACCGTATTAGAACTCATTTTGATCGGCTATTCAAAATTCATGCCCTTATAGGTTGTCTAGTGGCGTCGTTTTTTTCATAAAAAATGTTTTAAAGGTCTGAATCACATGTTCAGGATTATGTCGAAAAGTCGTGATAAAAAATTCACGAGCCGAGCAAGAAAGGTAAACATATCATCCATTTTGACTAGCTTGTTGAAACTCGTTCTTTTATAGAATTCTCGATGACGTTCGTTTTTTCAAACAATGTCGGTTTGAAGGTAAAAATCTATCGTTTAAGATCGTCTCGAAACTCGTGTTCAAACATTAACTAACCTAGGTTACATAGCTGATGAACATTTAACGGAAAAATACTAACCAAGCTTATGAAATTAACCTATACAATAACCAAGGGTTATCAAAGAGAAAAGAACAAAAAGAAACTACCAAAGAGTGAGTGAAGTTCGAAGTTGGGCTACCAAAAAGAATTTTCCTTAATTTATCTAGGAAAAATTGACGGGTTTAATCCCACCTTTGGGTTGCCTTCTTAAAACAGTCCGAGCTTTGGACTAACTCAATAAAATCCCACTTTTTACCTTATCTTCTTATAATGGTCCATTACTTATTAATGACTTGCAATTACAGGTTAAAGAACCACGTGCTCTATTTTCAACAAGAAGAATCCCTACCCCTTATCTCTCCTCATCCTTGAAACTGAACCCCACCCCTTAACTCTCCTCATCAGTGAAACTTACTCTACCTTCCGCCATGGCAATCAAAATAGCTGGGAAATCAAACCCAATTCCATGTCTTCCTCTCATTTTCTCTCTCCTATCTCCCTTTTATTTTCTATTTTATCCATCGCTTTAGAGGGCTTGTTTTTCCTTTTCCCGCTTTTTTACTATTCATTTTCCATTGTTTTGTTACTTCTTCGATTTCACTCTTGAATTTCTCTCTGTTACTTTGGAAAAATCTCCACTTCTTTGCTATTTTACAGAACCTAAAATCCGGTTTTGGAAGGGCTAAAAATTTAGAAAATAAAAGATGCATCAAAGAATGAAGCAACAATAACAACAAGCTCTGATACAACTATCGATCCTTCAACAACAAGCTTCACATTATCATCCGAGTGTTTTACTTGATTTTTCGCATAAGTATATCCTCATTTTTTGGTTTTTTTTATATTTTTTTGGTATTTACAACTATTTGATTAGATGATTATTGGATAATATGGGTTAAATATGATGGATTTTTTTCAAGTTGAAAAATTGGGTTATTGTCCTTTTTCGAATTTGTAGTATTTACACCTGAAAATGATGGTTTTTGGGGAAATTGAATGATGGGTGATGCGGCTTTGGCATTATAATGTATCTGATCAAGTACTTGTTTGTGCTTTCTGGATATGTTGAGTAATAAGTTTCAATGTATATAGTGGTGTGTTTGCGTGGCAAGGTGTGATTTTGCATTGATGTGGGGGTTTAATTTCATGGAAGACAATTTTCCATTGAAAAGAAGACATTTGAGAATTTAACAATTTTGGCTCAATATCTCACTGCTCGTCGGAGCGTCTGCATTCCGACGATTGTTTGACGGGGGACAGGATGTTGAAGTAGATGCCGGAGCAGAAATGATCTCCGGCGCCGGTGATGACGATTGCATTGCCGTTAGAGTTTTGGTCGAGTGACCTCCCACTGATCTCTCTCCTCCATATCTGCTGCTACGAATAAATTAAAAAAAAGTTAACCGATTTCAAACAGGTAACAAGTGAAACAGGGCCATTTTAAGAAGATATGATAAAAGGTGGGATTTTATCGAGTTAGTCCGAAACCGAGACTGTTTTAAGAAGGCGGCTCAAAGGTGGGATTATTCCCATCCATTTTTCCATTTATCTAATATATTAGATAATATTATATGTAAAGTGATAATATTATATATATTGTAAAGGGTAGAATGGTACTTTACTAGTCATAGGTCTGTATTGTAAACATTATAAATATTGAATGTCAGGTTAACCTACAATAGGTTAACACAATTATTTCCCACACTTGCACATGGTCTCACAACCTAGGTTTTTCTAAAGAAAAAGACACAAAAAAAATAATTTCAATCGACATTTAATTTTCCTGGCCATGGACTTCACGTCCCACTCTTCCGCAATTTCTACCCAGCGCTCGCTGGCCCAGCAGCCATGCGAGCCAGCAGCATCTATCGAGTGTGCTGCTGCCCCCGTCTCGCCACCTGCCGCCCCTGCCTCTCCCACAGAGCATCCTTCCCCTTCCTCTCCCTTGAGTCCTATGTCTACCACTCCTTCCCCTGCTAGTCCGTCTCCCATTATTTTTAATAAACATCCAATGGTGACTCGCTTAAAAGATGGTGTGTCTAAGCCTCGTGTCTTAATGAATTTAAACACTGAAATTGTAGAGTCTGAACCTACTAATTTTAAACAAGCTTCTAAAGACTCACGTTGGCGTCAAGCTATGTTAGAGAATATAATGCTTGATTACTAATGACACATGGGAGTTGGTACTCACAACTATGATAAGAATTTACTTGGTTGTAAGTGGGTTATCGGATTAAATATATTCTGATGGTTCGTGGAGCGGTTCAAAGCCAGACTTTATTTTTCAATCACCAGCAGGCAGGTATTGATTACTTTGAAACCTTTAGTCGTGTTGTTAACCTATACTGTTCGCTGGGTTCTTACTATTGTTGTTTCTCTTAAATGGTCTATTCATCAGTTAGATGTCAAAAATGCGTTTATTCATGGTTTTCTTAATGAAGAGGTTTATATGCGTCAACCTCCGGGTTTTATTCATCCATCTAAGCTTACTCATATTTGTCGTCTTCGTAAGTCCATTTATGGTTTGATACAAGCTCCTAGAGCTTGGTTCTCTCGGTTTAGCAATTTTCTCTTATCTAATGGTTTCAAGTGCAGCAGTTGTGACACTTCTATGTTTACTATGAAATATCGTGGTCATCTCCTTATTTTGCTATTATATGTTGATGACATTATCCTTACTGGTATCAGTCCTCCTCTTGTTGCCAAGTTCATCTCTGTTCTTTCTTCTCAATTTGCTATGAAGGATTTAGGGGATCTTCATCACTTCTTAGGTGTGCAGGTTGTGCGTACTCTCTCTGGTTTATTTCTGTCTCAACATAAGTATGTTTATTTACTTCGTAAATTCCATCTTCATACTGTTAAACCAGTTACCACTCTCTGTTGTCTCTAGAGTAACATTGTCTCTACTTGATGAGAACTTCTTGCTGATCCCACAGATTATCGTAGTATGGTTGGTGCATTGCAGTACTTAACTATGACTCGTCCTAATATTGCTTATGCTGTTAATATGATGTCTCATTTTATGCATGCTCCTCGTACTACTCACATTCATGCTGTGAAAAGAATTTTCAGATATCTGCAGGGCACTTTGGATTATGGGCTTTATTTATATAGCAGCAGCTCTCCTACTGTTGTTATTGCCTATTCTGATGCAGATAGCGCAGGATGTCCTGACACACGACGTTCTACTACTGGTTATGCTGTTTTTCTTGGAAAGAATTTAATTTCCTGGCGTTCGAAAAAGCAACCTACTATCTCCAAATCCTCCACTGAAGCTGAATACAGGGTTGTTGCCTACACAGCTGCAGAAACTATTTGGCTCAAGCAACTTTTTGCTGACATTGGCCATTTTCTCCATCCGTCTTGTGATTGTCTATTGTGATAATGTCTCTGCTACTTATCTTACTGCTAACCCAGTTCATCATGATCGTAGCGAACATATTGACGTGGATTATCATTTTGTTCGCGAAATGGTCGCCAAGGGAGGACTTATTGTTCGACATGTTTCTACTCAGTCTCAGGTTTGCAGACATTTTTACTAAGGGCCTATCTGACTTGTTTACTAAACATCGTACCAATCTATACGAGTTCACCTCGTAAAGATTGAGGGGGTGTATTAGATAATATTATATGTAAAGGGATAATATTATATTGTAAAGGGTAGAATGATACTTTACTAGTCATATGTCTGTATTGTAAATATTATAAATATTGAATGTCAGGTTAACCTACAATAGGTTAACGCAATTATTTCCCACACTTGCACATAATATCCTCTTAAAGATATAGATCCTACTTTCTTTCCCTAGGTTCCCACTTGAAAAAGAAACCAAGAAAATATATTGTTAACCACCTCAAATAATTCTTGATTAGTTGCGTTGCAGTTTACACCTTAGATAAGTGATTAGTAGTCAGTAGAGGATGTCACATCATAAAGACTAAAGAGATCGTTAGCAAAATCAACCAGCATTTTCAAGCTGTTTCTATACATGAGATTAAATGTTGAGTGAGGGTAAGTTGAACTGAAGTTCAGATAACAGTCGATAGTAGCGGTAGGGAAATGGATATAGACATATGGTAATTGTGTGGGGGATAATATGCAACAGCTACTAAACGGAAGAGGATAAAACATGACATGATTTATACTGTATATATACTTATAACTTTTGTTTCTAGCTCTTATAATTTCGACAATAAAGGATTCGGTACAAAAATCATTCGTGGTGTTGTGTTGATCCTAATATAGAATATAAAGACTATAAACTAGGAAGGGTTGGTGTACTAAATTCTGTTGATTTTTATTGTTACAAGTGGATTAGTCCACCACACCACTATGAGTATAACAAAAAAATGGTGTCATTTATTGTTACAAGTGGATTAGTGGACAACAAATTGATACATATACTACTTGAAATGACACCATTAAATGTGTCACAACTATTGTGGGCTAATAGTCTCGAGATTTTCAACGTGGCCATTCTTATCCTCTAATTTTTTCTTTTCTCGTTTCTAATTCTTCCAAAAATATATGTGGGAAAACTCGAACACCTTACCTCTCATTTGAAATACAAACATATAAATCAACTAATTTTTAATTTATTTTTGGTTTATATGGGAGAAAAAAATATAACATATATCTAAGAAAATCATTTAAAAATATGGTAACTTACATCTTATAATACCCGACAATTTTTATAGGAGACCCAACATTACGACCAATTATCTCAAAAGTTATGCCCCCATAATACTTGCCAGCTCATGTGACCAATCAACATTACTGGAGTAAAAATGCACACTACTATTGCTAATAGTCCCTTTTTCATTCGCTTGCTTTATACCCATCAAAAGATCCATACCAACTATCAAATACACACTCGGGTGACTAATCAGACTCAACATTCTTATAGAAGTAAGAAATACAATTGCTAATCTTTCATTCCCCATTTAGGTATTGTATATCCATGACGTCACTTGTACATCCTCCCTCCAACAAATGATACAAAGTAAACAATAAAAATATATGTGGAAAGACTCAGACATGCAACTTCTTATATGCTAACCAACTAATCTACAATCTTATATTGGCTTGACGTGGTAAAAATGTATTTAAAGATAAGATATCATACATCCAATGAAAAAGTATTTAAAACATAATAACAACCCCGCAACTATTGAGTTCAATAACTGCTAATTTATGAACAAATAGAAAACCCACATCTAAAATATACCACATTGTTGTGCTTGAGACTTTCAAGGGGGAAAGAAAAAATAAAGAATAAGATGAATCAACATTTTATAGGAGAAGTTGGATAAAATGAATAAACATTTTAAAAAAGGAGAAATTCACAAGAGTGCGCCAACTATTACCCATTTTCTTTTATAAGTCTCAACTATGTATTATTCCCTGCAAGTCCCAAGTTTACCATCTTGTGATTTTTATAAGTCATGAATTACTTATAGACGGTTTAAAAGGTAAGATTTTTAAACGTTGGCCCCATTTTTTAAGTCTTTGTCACTTGCTGAAAGTGTTCGAAAATGATAAATATTTGAAAATCATACCTTTTAAACCGGTTATAAGTAACCCAGGACCTATGAAAATCACAAAATAGTAAATTTGGAACCTGCCGGGAATAATTCATAGTAGGGACTTATAAAAGAAAATGGGTAATAGTTGGACTCTCTTGTAAATTTTTCCTTAAATGAATAAGATGAATCAATATGTTAGTGGGTGAGAATATTTACATTATGGTTGATTGGTGGTAGATCCTTTTGATTAATGAGGATTAGAGATGGCATGCGATTGTCAACGCTATTCATGGTCGTACCAAAAACACTGTAATCAACATGGATTGACAGTTGGTACAAAGTAGTAGCTTCTTATGTAGCTCTTCAAGGTTTTTTTTTCATAAAAAAAGCTATGACACTTTTGCGCGCACCCGGTTATTCAGGGTAGAGCAATGGGCTACTTTTCTAGCTACTCGCAGATGCGGGTACCCACATATTATGTTACTCGTATATTTTGGTACCCAAATAATTAGGTAACTTTTAGTCTATTATAAACACTAGATCAATTACAAGAGGGGGGTGAATTGTAGTTGGGGAGATTTTAGAACTTTTTGCGGATAATAAAACTTGAAAACTAATGAAGAGAAAAGATAATAAGGAAGAACACAAGAAGATCCTTTTAACAAGGTTCTCTTCCTTAATTCTTTAGGAAGAAACCTTGCTCTTTTATTTATAACAGTTATTACAACTTATTATAAATCAATCCTCACTCAGTTCCTCTAGGAACCAGTTCTCAGTCACCTTGTTCCCCCTAAACACGTGACTTTCCTCACTTGACTTCTCTAGAAGTCTTCTCTTTCCCACTCTTGATTACAAGATTTTGTTCTCTAAATCTCACTCACCCAATACTCGAAAGTATTACAAGAATAATTGCTTAGAAGAGTATTAAAACCGAAATAAACTTCCTTAAAAATGAGATGATAAATCTGGGAAGTTGTTAGTTTATTCTGATTCTTTGTTGAGCTATATATAGAAGACCACAACAACTCCTATTTTTGCTCCACTAAGCAGACATGGGTGTTAGAAGTGACCCATGATCTAACCATTGATGAAGCCATAATATCCACGATCTTCTCCCACCAAATCCTGGTTCATCCAGCCACCACTCCATAGTTTCAGCATGAAGTTAGTTGTTGAGCGCTATCTTCTTGGGTGGTTGGTTACATCTTCGAGATTCTAGGAACTGACTCCCTAGAATCCAAGAACAGCAGTTTGAATTTAGTTTCTTTCTCAATAGCTCGGTTTGCTATAGTTTGTTTGTAACACCCCCAAATTACTCATTAAATAAATAATTTAATAAATAAATATTTGAGTAATTTAGGAGTATTACCGCCACGTGACTACCACGCTTTCGGCAACCAACTACTAACTAACCAAAATAACTTGCAGCGGAAGACTTTAACCAAAAATAATAATTAATAAAAGTAAATATTGTCTCAAAACTCAAAATAAATGAAACATTCTAATCTAGGTGAAGATCCCCTTCCTAGTATGCTCCCATGCACATCCAAAATTCACCTGCAAATCTGCTTACCAAAAAGGTAAACAGGGCAAAGCCAAATAGGAAAAAGAAAATACGCGTCTAGTATAAAACTGAGTACGAAATGTACTAGATAAGTAACACATTTGTTAGTTCGTCATAATTTTTCATTTCGAAAACTCCATAACCAAAAATTCAAGAATAACTCTTTAAGAATAAACTATTTTCAAACACTTAATAATAATTCAAGAATAACATTTTATGAACAAACTCTTACCAAACACTTGAATAATAATTCAAGAATAACCTTTTTAAGAATAAACTCTGTCCAAACAACTTGGATTAAAAATAATCCTGAAAACAATTCCTCTTCTTATCTCCCCTTCTATTTTGCTAAGTGTGCACACCCCCCAAGCTAGTCATCCCATCACGGAGCGATATCAAGGGGTAACTATAATTGCCAACAAGTGGATTTTGAATCTCTTGATATTAATCAAGCGGAAATAATAATAATATGACTTGTAAGTCATGAATAAACCTCATTTCCTCATAAACAACTTTTTGAACATTCAAAGTTCAATAAAAACCAATGAACCTTTCCTTGTAAAAATAATTTAATTTTCCAAAAAGGATAACAAAACTTCTATATAAAATGATTGATAATATCATTCCTTCTTTTCACTTTCAAGAGTGAATAATAAAACATTGTAACCATTTTAAACCAAATTTCTAAACCAATCCAATAAAATCAATAAACAACTTTATCATATAAACCACATTTTAAAAGATCTAGCTACATAACGTACCTTGATCTTGCACAAAAAGTATACTAGTATCTCCACTTAGTCTTAATCTTGAACGATCTCCTAACAAACCAATAATAAAAATCTAATAAGTAACTTATCACATGAACTTAATCATGAATGTAAACATGAATAACCTATCATGAGCATAATATTTTTGAGTAAGAAACATGGAAAATCTTTTTCTTTTCTTAACCCAAAGAGAATTAGAACTTGAATAAGAAATATAAAACTAGAATAGATAAGAAGAGAAAGAAGAACCTTGAAGTATGGATTCTCCAAAGTTTTTGTGTGGAAAAGATGGCTAAAGGTGTGGGGTATTTATAGGAGTAGAATAGGTAGAGTACTTAATTTTGAAAATTAAAGAGTTTGTAACCTTACATGTTATTAGGTTAGTTTTAAAGCGATTTATAACACATAATATTTCGAGCAAATTAACTAATTTATTTAAATAACTTTACTAGCATATTCAATAAAATCTGCTTCATCACTTCTTGCATCAAATTTTCCTAAGTTATCTTTACCATTGTTGTGTACCAAACATGTACATCCAAAGACTCGAAAGTAAGAGATGTTGGGTTTTCTTCCTTTGAGAAGCTCATAGGGGGTTTTCAAGGTGATGGGTCTCAGCATGACCCTATTGATGATATAGCAAGCTGTGTGCCCAAAAATTCTTCGAAAGATTGCTGGCTATGAGAATTGTTCTCGCCATGTCCTCCAGAGTACATTTTCTTTCTCTCAACCACACCATTTCTGTTGTGGGTACCTAGGAGCAGAGAAGTTGTGATGTAATCCTTCATTGCTGCAAAAAATCATCAAACTTGGAGTTTTCAAACTCCTTACCATGGTCAGATCTTAAATGCTTCAATTTGAAACCACTTATCCTTTGAATTCTCTTAGTAAAGGTCATAAATTCATCAAAAGTTTCATCTTTACTATGAAGAAAAATAACCCAAGTATATATTGAAAAATCATCAACTATGACTAATACATATCTCTTACCTGATCTGCTTTGGACTCATACAGGGCCACATAAGTCCATGCGAATCAATTCAAGTGGACTTTGTGTACTTATCTTCTTTGTTTTAAACGACGAGGATCTAACTTGATTTCCTTTCACACATGCTCCACAAACTTCATGATTTGTGACCTTGATTGTTGGCAGACCAACAATTAACTCCTTACCACTTAGCTTATTAAGCAAGGACATGCTTGCATGACCATATCTTTTATGCCAAAGAAGTGGTTCGTCTTCTATTGCACTTAGACAAGTCAGATTGTTCCTAGGAACTAGGTTCAAGTCAACAACATAAATGTTTCCCTTCCTAGTTCCGTCCGGTATCTTGGTACCTGTATCAACATCACTTACTACACAACATTCATTAGTAAACTTCACATTTTCCCCCTTGTCACAGAATTGAGAAATACTAAGTAAATAATATTTTAAACCCTTAATCAAAAATACATTATCTATGGAATGTGATTGAGATTTCCCAACCTTACGTACAGCTACAATGTTACCTGTAAGATTATCTCCAAATGTCATAGTTCCTCCTTCATAGACTAAAAGTGAGAGAAATTTGGTTTTGTCTCCTGTCATGTGCTTAGAACAACCACTATCGAGGTACCACAGGTTGTTCCCCCTCACTTTATTCTGTACCCAGAACAATTAGTCAGTGGTAGGAACCAATCAAACTTGGGTTCCTCTGTCGGGCTCGAGTTTCTTTTAACCTTCCACACTTGCTTAACTGAGCGAGTGTTTCTATTCCCACAGTAAGAGCATATTAGGTTGTTTGGCAGATCAACATATTTCTTCATTTTTTTTTCTTCTTATGATTGAAACATAGTCCATTTCTTCCTTCATTTTTATATTTTTGTATCCAGCTAACTAAATCAGGAAGTTTTGTTCTTGAAGATTCCAATTTCCCTTTAAGTACCAGATTTTCATTTAAAACATAATCATAGTCAGATTTCACCTTTTCAAAATCTGATCTGGTATTTCTAGGGGAACTAGTTCCTTCAGGAACGAACAATTTCAATTCTGCCATCTCCATATTCAAGAAGTAGTTTTCATTTTTAACCTTTTCATATGCTTCTTGAATACGTCGATTTTCATCAAACACTTCAAAGAACCGTTCCTCAATATAATTGAGTTTAAAGTTTTAAACCAGTTTGAATGTTCTTTGGAGACTTCCAAGGTATTCTCCATATTCTATTCTCTAATGCAGATTGCCTTGTAATCATCCAAAGTTTCTAAAAGCAATTTAATAAGTTGGTTCTTTTTAAGTTCTGATAACTCTTCTTCAATAACATTAATACATATCTTGTTGTTTGGCAAGTCCTCCTCGTCATCTGTCTTTGCCATGAGACATAGATGAGCTGTTTCTTCTTCAGGTTGATCCGGCATGTTTCGCGTCAGAGTCGAATCCCCCAAGGCTGCAACCATGGCCCTTCTCATTTCAGTTTTTAAGAAAGCCTTTTGTTGTTCCTTCCCTTTCTCCTTGTATTTTCCTTTTTCCTTGTCGTTCTCCCGAAATGGACACTCCTTAATAAAGTGATCAGGACTTCCACATTTATGATAGCTTAGCTTTGAGGGCTTTCTAGCACTCTTCCCTTTATAGTTCCTGTTAAAGAACTTCTTAAACTTTTTCACGATCAATGCAACTTCCTCATCATCAGTTTTTGAATCATCTTGTTCTTCAGACTTAAGAGCCAAATCTTTAGGCCTACTAGGATCAGCATCATGAGTTCCTAGGTGCAGCTCATGAGTCAACAAGGAACCTGCAAGTTACTTTTGCCATCCATTTGTCATCCTGTGGGAGACTCCTTAGGACTTTTCGAACCTGTTCCTATGGAGTGATAGACTTTCCTAGAGAGTCAAGTTCATTGATAATATTGGAGAATCTAGTGAGCATATCTTGAACTGACTCTTTAGGTTTCATCTGGAACAACTCATATCTGTGTATGAGCATATCTATCTTTGATCTTTTGACTTCGTTTGTTCCTTCGTGTGTCGCTTGTAGAAGTTCCCACATTTGCTTGGCAGATTTGCAACCCATGATTCTATTATGTTCATGGGGACCAAGACCATGGTGGAGAATCTTCTTTGCAGGGTTTTTCATCTCCATCTTATCGAAGTCCTCTTTATCATATTTTGAGAGAGGTTTAGGAAATGATTCGCCTTTTTCATTCTTCTTGGTGACTTCAAAGTCACAGATTTCAACGACTCTCCACACTTGATAATTTTCAGCCTTAATGAAGATTTCCATACGTTTCTTCTAGTATGGATAATGCTTGCCATTGAACATAGGCAGACGTTGTGTTGAGTAACCTTCGTCTAGTCTTTCTCCCATAGTGTTCATAATTACCAGGTACTAGCTCCTTAGTATTAATTGATTTTTGGGAGAAACGAATCTAATATCAATTGTTAGTCTAGTATAAACACTAGATAAACTACAAGAGGGAAGGGGGTGAATTGTAGCTGGGGAGATCTTAGAACTTTTTGCGGATAATGAAACTTGAAAGGTAACGAAGAGAAAAGATAATAAGGAAGAACACAAGAAGATCCTTTTAACAAGGTTCTCTTCCTCAATTCTTTAGGAAGAAACCTTGCTCTTATTATAACAATTATTACAACTTATTATAAATCAATCCTCACTCAGTTTCTCTAGGATCCAGTTCCCAGTCACCTTGTTTCCCCTTAACTTCACTAGATTTCTTCTCTTTCTCTTTCTCACTCTTGATTACAAGATTTTGTTCTCTAAATCTCACTCATCCAACACTCGAAAGTATTACAAGAATAGTTGCTTTGAAGAGTATTAAAACCGAAATAAACTTCCTTACAAATGAGACAATAAATCTGGGAAGTTAGTTTATTCTGATTCTTTGTTAAGCTATATATAGAAGACCACCACAACTCCTATTTTTGCTCCACTAAGCCGACATGGGTTTTAGAAGTGACCCATGATCTAACCGTTGATGAAGCCATAATATCCACGCTCTTCTCCCACTAGAACCTGGTTCATCCAGCCACCACTCCACAGTTTCAACATGAAGTTAGTTGTAGAGTGATATCTTCTTAGGTGATTGGTTACACCTCCGAGATTCTACGAACTAACTCCTTAGAATCCAGGAACAACAATTTGAATTTAGTTTCTTTCTCAATAGCTCGGTTTGCTGCAGTTTGTTACTTTCCTTAATTTCTGCCGTTCAATCTACATGCAAGTAATAAACACATACTCTCTCTAATATTATGGAGATTATTTTTATTCAAAATAATATTCCATGTTATTAGGTTAGTTTTAAAGTGATTTATAACACATAATATTTCGTGTAAATTAACTGATTTATTTAAATAACTTGACTAGGTTAAACTCATAACAATTTCTCCACAAGTTATAATTAAATAAATTATTCTCAAGATAATATGAACTTATGTAAAAATAAATTCTAAGTTACACAATTAATTTCCTAGACTCAATAACATCATTTGTCATCACTAAAACCGTGAATACAACAGTAACCGGTCATGAACACCCCCTTAAACAACAAACTTTCATTAATTGAATACATTTTTTAAAGGAAAAAAAAACGACATTAATATCTTGAACAACAAAAGTGTAACGTAAAATATAGATTAACTCGGGGCATCGCCCGTGTCAACTAGTGATTATTTAAAAGCAACCAAACTACTAACATATAACGCCTCAACCTTCTTTTAAAAGTAAACGAGGAACTTTGATTTATTACTTCATTCATTTTTTAATAAGTGACACAGGAGCACTTCTTTTAGGAGAATGTCACAAAAAGTGATACATGGCTCAAAATAGTGATGGCCACTAGTGCGTGCTGGACGGGCTAGGCTGTAGGACCTAGTGGGCCGGGCTGAGATTTCACATCCTGGATCCGACCGTGAAATTCACTAGTTAGGCGGGCTGGTCCGCAGGTTGAAAATTGTGACCCACGGTCTGTTACCGATTTTTTATGGTTCAGGAAGCGGTTATGGTTGTTTGTGGGCCTGGTGAGCCGACATGAGAATTTTTTCATTTTTTTTTTCAAAATTATTTAATCTTTGAAATTACTCATTATTATAACATAAAACCTTTAAATAAATTATAATATATACAATTATTAATAATAGATGAGTAATTTCATTTATTTTTGAATTTGATTGAATTATACTATATGCAATTTGATCAAAATATATACAATTTGACTAAAATATACACAATTTCGTGAAATAATTACTTGGATTAGGCTGCTCCAATTCATTTGTTGTGACCAGTTTCATGGTCCACGCTGGGCGGTTTAATAACGAGTTTTAGTGGGACGGTATAACAGTCCGGTCTTCCGAGCTACTAGCGAAAACATACTCAACATCTATAAATTAAAATTAACTCTTAAAGAAATTAACTCGCAACGGAAAAATATCCTTAATTACACCAATAATTAAACTGAATTCCGAAATATGATATACAATGTAATATCAGTAACTATTCCTGAATCAATTATCTAAATACAAACTTAATCCTTAATCTACAAAACATCTTTATCTTGCTCTACTTCCAATTATGAGCTCATAACACCAAACCTGCAAATTGACGAAAGGATACAAAACAAACAAAATTACAAAATGAGTAAAAAAACTCGCAACCTTTACTTCAGCCCGTTATAAACATTTTATTTGTCAAATCATTTCTTTCCGTTACAATGTTGACATATCTTATTCTCTTAAACAAATTAGTGGCAAGTACATGATTTGGACAAACGCTGCCTCCAAGGTCCGTTATGGAGCCTAGCAATACTACCCCCAAGGTTCATTATGGAGAGGGCCGACCATATCAGGTCAAAATAAGTAATCGTCTTCCACCTATACCTTGACCACTTTCTATTTTCAGTTCATAAACTAAGCCGGCAAAATAATTGTGTATTCATATTATCGAATAACGTTTCCACAATTAACACATTCATAACTACGGTCATAGTACGAACTTATTTATCAAAAACAAAATAAAGAGATCCACACACAGGGCATGAGTAAATGATTTTACTGAACATAAAAGTTACCTGAACGCATTCCAATTCCAACAACACAGATTCCTTCATTTTGATCTCCAAAACATATTCCACTCCAAAAACCATCTTCCAACAATCACCTCACAACAAGAACGATAATCAATAATCAATCTTAAACTAATCTAAACTAGAAAACATTATCATAACCAATTCCCAATTTAGAGATCCTTTACGACAATTTTTCTTAATAATCTTTTTCAAACCAAACTCATGAATAATCCTAACAACATATAAATCACCCATAACAACCTACGCAAAATCCCTTAATCTATCCTTCTCATAAGGGAAACTAAATAACTAATTCAAAAAAAGAAATTACAAAATACAAAGTTACCATCAACAAATTCTTTAACAAAAACAATATGATTCTAATGGTATAAATTGTCTCCTTTGCAAAATAATACCAAATTGAACTTAACTAAGAGCATGATCCAAAATAACTTTTAGTACATGGCTTATTGGATTCAATCAATAGGGAAAATAGAAAGGAAGGCTGAATTTGATAACCGCATCAATCCAATTGAATTATAAGCAACAACCATGATGAATCACCATAAGCAAGTACTCCCTCCATTTCCTAAAGATCTTCTCTGTTACTGTTCCTACAGATACCAAGGAGGATCCATTTGTGTGGGGTGTGGGGTTGGTAAAGTAGGAGAGAAAGGGGTTAAGATAAATAAACAAATAAAAAGGGCTTAAAGTAGGAGACAGAAAGGGAGTAAAATTGAATTAATAATGTAATGGTGGACCATTGATAGGGAAATGCGAGGGTAAAAATGGGAAAAAAAACCAAATAAGGAATTAAGTATAAGAGGTAAGATCTTTTGGAAACGCACTTAAACGGAAAGAGGGAAGATCTTTAGGAAACGAAGGGAGTAAGCAACATCAACCACTACAACAATGAAAATACAAGAGGTTCGATACCTTTGGTACTTCGCCAACCACCGACACACCACCACCACTGTAGGTGGCATCATCACTACAGAATCAACAAGGCAAAGGGGAACAGACTGGTGACAACAACAGCAATGAAAGGAGAGACTAAGAAACGCGTACAGCAGTTCACGCAAGAACGATGGCGACGACACTGGTGAGTTGAAGCAGCACCGACCCACCGCAAGCAACAACGGGCAGCATGACTAGAAGAAGAGAGAAGACTAGCGTCTGGCCATGCTAGCCCGACAACGAGCAAGTACAGAGAAGGGAAAGAACAGACCGGTGGCCATGCGAGGAGCTCTGATGAGCTGTAGGGTAACTACGAGAGATTGGGAGTGAGAGTTGAGGGGAAAGCAAGGCATTGAGAGAGAGAAAGGGGGTTGGGGGTCTAATTGGGTTTCTTTGGGGTTTAGTTGAGAGTGCCATGGGAGAGAGAGAAAAAAATGGGTTTGGGTTCTTTTCATTTAGGGTTTTACTTACCAATATGACCGACAAAGGGAATGGAACATGAGAATTGATCTTCTAAAGAAAAAAATCGACAAATGACAAAGAAACATAATCGACATTGGTTTTCTGATTTGCAAAATATCGCTCAACTAATTGCACAAAACCCAAAATATAAAATATTAATAACTTCATAAAATATAATAAATAGATATATTACAACACGACAAATAAAAATAATACTCCACAACTCAAATAAAATAAGAATTTTCCGAAACATAATTAACTTAATAAATATAATCAACATTTAATAAATGCTCTTAGAAAATAGGGCTATTACAGTTCGGCTCAAGAAATTCGGCCCACGATCCACCCACGAATTTCTAACTCTTAGAAAATAGGATGAACCGAGCTTTTCGCGGGCTAAGCCCCACAAGGTGGGATGGGCTAAATTGGCCCGCATTGTTGCCCATCTCTAGCTCAAAATAAAAAAAAATTATTGTTGATTTTCATAAACCAAACTATTTAATCACATAACTACAAACCTAATCCAAATTATACTTAATCACTCAAACATGTCTTTCTTAACTGTTGAACTTTTCCTCAATCTCGACCTCTGTTGGAACATTTATAGGGTAATGGGTTTGAAACTCATAAGGGTATGTACTAGAGGAGGAGGAGGTCTAGTATGCAAAAGGCTAGAGTGCATCAAGTGGCAAAACGCATTGATAAACCAAGGGAGACAGAAGACTGGCCGCGAGTCGCGACAACCGTCGCGAGTCGCGACCAGTGGCCCTCGCGAGTCGCGACAGGCGTCGCGGGTCGCGACCAGCGCTCGCCTCGCGACTCGCGAGCTTCTTCGCGGGTCGCGACGTGTCTTCTGCCTTGGAATGCGAAAAGATGCCTTGACGGTTTTATGTCCGTTGTGATGTTATGGTCTCATTTTAATGACCTTTAAGGTCCTTAAATCAGCTGATTAAAGGCCTTTTGGGTGATAAAATGGGGGTTATGGATTAACTACTCTAGTCAATGAAAGGTTTATTCTTCCTATATAAACCTTGGGATTCCTATGAGTAAGGGTTAGAAGAAAATCAGATTTTCTATACTTCTCAAATACTTCTTGCTTAGCTTAAGAGAAACTTGCAATCTTCTCTTGAGTGTTCTTCACAAACACAAAAACACAAGTTCTTGTTGATTCACTTAGAAGATCATCTAAGTGGATTGTTTCTCTCCATTGTATCTCATTAGTTATTTCGTGTTAACCCGGTGATCCTAGAGGGGCGAAATTAAACTAATAGGAAAGCGTAGTTTCCGTGCCTTGGAGTGGATATCCGGTTCTCTCATTGATCACACATCTAACAATCTATTAGTTTAATTTTCTTTCTTTTCGGATATGGCTCAACACTCAAGGACATGACTATGAACTTCCAAAAGTTGGATAAGTTTGAGGGGTGGGCTATCGAGGTGGCAAAAGAAGATGCACTTCTTGTTGACCGCCTTGAATGTGGTGATTTTTATCAACTCCTATGCCACCACTCCCGGAAGAGAGAGGAAGAGCCTCTTGAGACTACTAGGAAGAGGATAAAGTGGGAGAATGATGCTACATTTGTCGTGGTCATATTCTCAACTCTCTCACCGAGTTTGATCTCTACCAAAATGTGGAGAGTGCAAAGGAACTTTGGGAGCTCTTGAGGCCAAGTACATTTCGGAAGATGCTTCAAGTAAGAAATTCCTTGTTAGTAATTTTAATTCTTTTAAAATGACTAATGATCGGCCATATATATGGAGCAATTCCATGAGGTTCATCATATTTTGAACCAAATAAGATCACATGGTATGGTGATGGATGAGGCAATTGCGGTTGCCTCAATCATTGACAAATTACCAAATTCTTGGAAAGATACAAAACATCTTTTAAAACATAAAAAGGAAGACATGTCCATGGAGCAATTAGGAACTCATCTTCGTATTGAAGAGGGGATCCGGGCTCAAGATGGGGTTAAGGATACTACTCCTAGTATTCCTAAATCTACCGTTAATTTGGTAGAGGTTGGTGGGTCTAGTAAGACCAAGAAATCCAACAACAACAACAACAACAATAACAAAACCAATGTTGCAAACAAGAAGAGGAAGACCCTCTCTTGTTGGATATGCAATGGTCCTCATCTTAAGAGGGATTGTCCTTCTAACAACAAGAAGAAGACAAAGAACACACAACCTAGTGTTGTTCAAAACCAAGGTAACAATGCACATGTTAATGTAATTGAAGAAATGCATTTTGTTGCTATGATTTCTGAAATTATGTGTGTGCAGGTTGATGATTCTTGGTGGATAGATTCGGGAGCCTCTAGACATGTGTGCAATAACAAGGATTTCTTCAAGTCTTTGAAAGATTTGGATGATGGTCCAATCTTGTATATGGGGAATGATTCTACGGTAAAGGCTAGAGGCATAGGCCAAGTAGAATTGTTGTTAACCTCGGGAAAGACTTTAACTCTCCGGGATGTTGTGTATGTACCGGAAGTTAGGAAGAATCTTGTGTCAGGAGGTCTCTTGAATAAGTATGGTTTTAAAGTTGTTTTTGAGTCGGATAAATTTGTACTTTCCAAGGGTGGTATTTTTGTTGGACAAGGTTTCTTTTGTAATGGAATGTTTAAATTTAGTATTGATAATAAAATTGGTACTAGTTCTATTTACATGCTTGATGTTTCTTCTCTATGGCACAATCGTTTATGTCATGTGAATTATCGTAGATTATATGACATGTCTAAAATGGGGTTGATACCTCCTTTCGATTTAAAGTTAGAGAAGTGTCACACTTGCGTGCTAAATAAAATTACAAAAAATCCTTATCCTAGTGTGACTAGACAAACGGTATTGCTTGAATTGGTGCATAGTGACTTGTGTGACTTTCATAGTTCACCTTCTTTAGGAAATAAAAATATTTGTAACTTTTATTGATGATTTTTCAAGGTTTTGTTACATATATTTATTATTTACTAAAGATGAAGCACTAGAAAAGTTTAAGACCTTTAAAATCGAAGTGGAACTCCAACTTAATCAAAAGATTAAAAGACTTCGAACGGATAGGGGTGGTGAATATTATAATCCAAGTTATTTTAGTTCCATTGGTGTAATTCATGAAACAACCGCCCCATACTCACCTCAAAGTAATGGTATAGCGGAAAGGAAAAATAGGGTCCTAAAAGAAATGGTTAACACTATGCTTTCTAATTCGGGTCTTAATGACGGTTTTTGGGGTGATGCAATTTTAACTGCATGTTACATTTTAAATCGAGTTCCTAATAAAAGGAATAAGACTACCCCTTATGAACTTTGGTGTAATAAAAAGCCTAATCTCAATTACCTTAAGGTATGGGGTTGTAGGGCAATTGTCAAATTGACGGAACCTAAAAGGAAAACTTTAGGTGAAAAAGGAATTGATTGCATTTTTATAGGCTATGCGGTACATAGCAAAGCCTATAGGTTTTATGTCATTGAGCCCAATGACTTTGTCTCTATTCACTCCGTGATAGAGTCAAGGGATGCAATATTTGATGAGACTAGATTCTCATCGATTCCAAGACCAAAGGACATGATACCTAGTACTAGTTCCAATGTTGTAGATGACATTTCAAATGATCATGATACTACAACACCGGAAATTAGGAAAAGTAAACGAATTAGAAAAGAGAAATCTTTTGGACCGGATTTTCAACTATATTTAGTTGAAGGGTCAAGGGAGTCAATTTCGACTCAAATTTCATATTGTTACAATATGGAGGAGGATCCTAGGTCCTTTGATGAGGCTATGAAGTCTCATGATTCTGCTTTCTGGAAAGAGGCAGTGAATGATGAAATGGATTCTATAATGGGTAATCACACTTGGATTTTAGCTAATTTACCTCCCGGTTGCAAACCCCTAGGTTGTAAATGGATTTTTGTAAAAAAAGAAAATCGATGGAACCATACTAAAACATAAGGCCCGGTTAGTGGTCCAAGGTTTTAGGCAAAGATATGGTATCGATTACTTTGATACTTATGCTCCAGTAGCTAGAATAGCTACTATTAGACTATTGATAGCATTAGCTGCGATTCATGGTCTAGTAATTCACCAAATGGATGTAAAAACTGCTTTTCTTAATGGTGAATTGGAGGAGGAAGTGTACATGAATCAACCTGAAGGGTTTGTGGTTAAAGGTCAAGAAACTAAAGTTTGCAAATTAGTTAGATCTTTGTATGGTCTTAAACAAGCACCTAAGCAATGGCATCAAAAATTTGATGAAGTTGTGTTGTCTAGTGGGTTCAAAATAAATCAGTCCGATAAGTGTGTATATAGCAAATTTGATAATAACGGTAAAGGAGTTATAATTTGCTTATATGTTGATGATATGCTTATTTTTGGGACTGATTTGGAACAAGTGGAAAAGACCAAAGTCTTCCTTTCCTCTAGCTTCTCCATGAAAGATTTGGGTGAAGCGGATGTTATTCTAGGTATTAGAATAATAAGAGGGAAAGGGTCGTTTTCTTTATCACAATCTCATTATATTGAGAAAGTGGTCAAGAGGTATAATGAGTCAAATTCGACTCATTTTGCTACTCCTATGGATCCTAGTATTCACTTGGTTCCGAGTAGTGGTACTCCAATTTCACAATTGGAGTATGCAAGCTTAATTGGAAGCTTGATGTATGCTATGACTAGCACTCGGCCGGATATAGCCTTTGCTATTGGCAAGCTCAGTAGTATACTAGTAATCCTAGTATGTTGCATTGGCAAGCATTGAGAAGAGTGTTAAGGTACTTGAATAAGACCTTGGATTATGTCATAACATACAATAGAGAACCTTCTATCTTAGAAGGTTACTCGGATGCTAGTTGGATTTCGAATAAGGAAGATTATTCATCCACTAGTGGTTGGGTGTTTCTTCTTGGAGGAGGTGCCATTTCATGGGCATCCAAGAAGCAAACATGTATAACGGATTCCACTATGGCATCGGAATTCATTGCTTTGGCTTCTTGTTGCCAAGAAGCGGAATGGCTAAGGAATGTGTTGAGTGGTGGACTTATGGGTGAAACCAATGTCACCTCTTGCTATCCATTGTGATAGTGCATCAACCATAGCTAAAGCATATAGTGAAGTCTACAATGGCAAGTCAAGGCACATTGGAGTTAGACATAGCTATGTGCGGGAAATGATAAGGAATAGTTGTATAACTATTAATTTTGTTCGGTCTAGTTTGAACTTGGCGGATACGTTTACAAAACCGTTGTCAAGGGAACTAGTGAACAAAATGAACAAAGGGATGGGTCTTAAGCCTATTGATCAACCTATGGTGAAGGAAAACTCTATTTGATGTCTAATACAACGTTAGATCTCAAATTCAAGGAGGATAGTACTTCTCTAAGAGGTTGGGAGCACTTGTTTAATACATCCCGAGGTTAGTGCTTGTTGCTACAATGATAAAGAGGTTGAATTTTATTCTTAATAAATCTTTGATAAGGTGCTCAATTGTAGGAGCATGTCCGGAAAGATTTACCTATGTAAGCTAGAAGTTTGGCCGCTTCATCAAGTCTAAGGCTTGACTTGGAATGCTTATGAATGGATATGGACACCAAGGCTTCATAGGTGTCGGAGGTTTTAAGAACCTAGTTTATGTTTGTGTGTATTAGTAACTTCAATAATTTGTAATGGTTATATGATTCAAAGCTTTGTCTATCATTATGATCTAAATTATTGTAAAGATTACTTTTACTAAATGGAAATTCAATCGTTAGATATTTCCATGATGCATGAACATGTGTTTTGCGATTTATAGCAAGTTGAAAAACTTTTCAACATTACCCTATAAATGGGAGGAGGATTGTTGGAACATTTATAGGGTAATGGGTTTGAAACTCATAAGGGTATGTACTAGAAGAGGAGGAGGTCTAGTATGCAAAAGGCTAGAGTGCATCAAGTGGCAAAACGCATTGATAAACCAAGGGAGACAGAAGACTGGCCGCGAGTCGCGACAACCGTCGCGAGTCGCGACCAGTGGCCCGTCGCGACCAGCGCCTCGCGACTCGCGAGCTTCTTCGCGAGTCGCGACGTGTCTTCTGCCTTGGAATGCGAAAAGATGCCTTGACGGTTTTATGTCCGTTGTGATGTTATGGTCTCATTTTAATGACCTTTAAGGTCCTTAAATCAGTAGATTAAAGGCCTTTGATGGGTGATTAAAATGGGGGTTATGGATTAACTACTCTAGTCAATGAAAGGTTTATTCTTCCTATATAAACCTTGGGATTCCTATGAGTAAGGGTTAGAAGAAAATCAGATTTTCTATACTCTCAAATACTTCTTGCTTTGCTTAAGAGAAACCTTGCAATCTTCTCTTGAGTGTTCTTCACAAACACAAAACACAATTCTTTGATTCACTTAGAAGATCATCTAAGTGGATTGTTTCTCTCCATTGTATCTCATTAGTTATTTCGTGTTAACCCGGTGATCCTAGAGGGGCGAAATTAAACTAATAGGAAAGCGTAGTTTCCGTGCCTTGGAGTGGATATCCGGTTCTCTCATTGATCACACATCTAACAACCTCAACCCCACTACAATTTTATGAACTAAACTACCATTCAATCACCATCTTCCTCCTCTCTCACCCCTTTTATCTTCTCTCACCTCAACCCACCATCATTTTTTCCGGCTCAACACCTTTTAACCCACCCTCTTTCTCCTCAACCCATATCTCCTCATCTCTCTCTCTTATAACCACCATCAACACCACCTTTCAACCACTAACCTTCAGCTTTTCTCTTTCTCGTCTTCCCCCAAAAACTTAACAATCACCCATTGTCTCTCTCCTCATAACCCCAGAAACAAAAATGGTGGTTCAGCAAAAGATAACAATTTCTTGTTAGGGAAATGGTGGTTGGCGATACAAAATTGATAAAATTGTTTGGTATGTTTCGAATTTTTGTAGATATACATATTGTTTGGATGCCACTTATTAAAAAGTGGCCAGTGCAGATGTAGTGGTGGAGTATGCATGGAAGAGAAGAAGATTAAAAATCTAAGTTTTTAAGGAGAGAGAGATTTACAGGTAGCAATTTTTAGCGAGTATAGTGGTGAACGAAAATGGTGGCAACGGTGGCGTTCAGGTGGTGTTTGTGGTAGCAATTTTGAAATCAAGTTGGAAGTGGAGGATGATGTATGCAACGACAGCCGATGGTGTAAAATTAGTTGTATTTGGGTTGAGGTGGCGGTGGTGCATGGTTTGAGGTGGCAGAGATGTTTAGGTTAGGTGGCAAATTATGAGGCAAATTAGTTTAATGTAGTGATTAAGTTATCATGTTCACTTACCTTTATCTCTTAATTGTGGTCCCCGACTTTCTCTATCTAGATTTCTTAAAAAGTGTGGCCTTTCTCTCTGTGTTACTTATTAAAAAACGGAGGAAGTATTATGCGTATTCATGTTCCACCAAGGCATATGATGCTCAATCTTTTGATGTTACTTTGACAAAATTGGTAAAAGTACTTCCATATTATGTTTGGGTTCCTAGTTATCATATACTTCCTCCGTTTTTTTTATAGATGTTATATTCCCCTTGAATGAAAATGACATAATAGATGCTGCATATCATAAATGGATCACTTTTTTAAAAATACTATTAAAAAGTTGGTGGTCCCCACAATCTGCTTTAAAATATACTTTTTTCTCAACAAATGTTTTTTATTCAAAAAGGAGTGGTTCTCCACTTTCTCTCACTATCTTTCTTAAAAACTCCCCCACTATCTGTATGTAACATGTGTAAAAAATGGCGGAAATATATAATTATAGTCACAATAGTAGGTAATACTTCCTCCGGTCTTTATTAGTTTATCAGTTTCTTTTACACAAAGTTTTAGGAGAAACAATATTGTGGGACATAGAAGGAAAGATAAACTATTATTTTATGTTAAAGTTGGATGTATGTGTGATGGAAAGTTAGTGGTCCCATTCCAAAAATAGAAACAAAAGAAATGGGTAAACTAATAAGGGACATCCCAAAAAAGAATACGGGTAAACTGAAAAAGATCGGAAGGAGTAGTTTAGTGGTGTTGGTATCAAATCCGATCACAGCTGTTCTGGGAACGAATCTCACTCCTTGCAAGAGGAATCTGCAAATTTCGTCCTATATATAAGGGACTTCAGCTTACTTTCTTAAAAAAAATTATGGTATGACTTGCATATACATTTTTTTTAAGGAATGGCAAATAAAAAAAATATAATAAGATGTTACCAATCGCAAATACCTTATATGTCATAATAAGATTTCTATTGCATGTATATTTCATGTTATAACTTACATGTAGTTCTTTGTAGAGATAAAGACTCTACATTCAAAAGGTATCCTAAGTATAAATCTCTGGACAATTTCATATAGCTTTTTGTATATGGTAGTGTATTATCAAGTTTGGCTTGACTCACTTGGTACAGATTTCATCTCATGATCGAATTTAAAATCAAGGAGTTCGAATCTCACCAAGTTAAGGGCATTAAGAAGAGGATTTCCCTTCCAATTTCCCCCTCTTTCCAAATGCTTGGCGGTTTAAGATTATTCATCTTACATGGGACTAATAATAAACTTTAACTTTACCACCAAATATTTGTTGCATTGACTTTTATTTTATAATTCAATATTTACTTTTAAAATTTAATATTTACTCTTAAGATGACATTTCCGGCCTAAAAGTTGTTTAGTTGACTCCAAAAATTCAAACTTTCATAAACTTTAAGTCATTAAGAAAAGCTTTATGATGAGAGCATATTTTGCTATCTAAACTTTATCCATTTCACAATATTCCCCCTTCTCTTACCCGACCTACGAGTTCCCTTCTTTTCTTCTCTCTCTATAGATGTTGTCAAACACGTATGCTTCACATCTCCGGTGATTGTAAAGAACACAACTCAATTTTTCCATCATAACTTTTTAAATTACACTAAACTCTTAAAGACATCTTATTAATAAACTCTAACACTCAGCCTTTTGAAAATTTGCTAGTATACCTTCGGTAGATATTTGGAGTAGTATTTTGTAAAGAGCAAAAACATTATGTCTCATTCTCCCACCAATGTGGGACTTTATGAATTAGCATTAACAATATATTAAACCAAGGTGTGCATTGTATTTCCTATCACTCAAAAATTATATTATGTTCCTTTTGTAAAGAACATAGACTTAATCGTTTGCTTGTCAACCAATGTGGGACAGGATCAAACCATATGTATAACTAGGGTAGTAACATTTTATGAAGAAAAAAATAAGGATATTGTTTGCACTATAAATTGACGTGGGACACTTAATATTTTACTTGCATATTCAGCTCCGGCTGCGACGACTACTGTTGTTTCTTGATCTACCCAATTGGTCCATTAAACTTTTTTGATGTATGCCTCTAGGAATCTCTAGTACTTTCAACTTTATGATTGTATTCTAGGCTAAGAACAACTTAAAAGTTCTTATTCAAAGAATTTTCGAGCCTGTTCACGAGCTATCGAGTTGAGCCAAGGCTAGCTCATGCTTGGCTAGTTAGCATATCGAGTAGGCTTGAGATAAACTTGATCGCCCCTCGAGCCGAGCTTTGACAGAGTTTTTCGAGGCGAGCTCAAATAGTTCACGAGTAGGCTCGACTCGTTAACACTCCTATAAATATTTAAATCTAATAGAGAATCAATGCGAGGAAAATTAAGTAACAAAGTTATTGTACCAAAAGCCAAAGGCATGCAAATAAGCTAAAATCACATAGTAGATTAATTACTATGCATTTTGATTTTGAAAATTATAAAAATTACCTAGTTCTAATTTATAACTATTCCGGCAACATTAATGTTGATAGCACAATCTATAGTAGACTTGTGCGACTGTTCCGACAGAAAAAGATGAGAGAGAAAGTTAGAGGGAGAAATAGAAGGGAAAAAAGAGGAAAGCTCCTAGAAACCCTAGACCCCCGAAAAATCCCAAATCCACAAGTTATCAGCCAAATTTTGTTTAATTTATCTTCGTTTCAGATTCAAGCAATTTTTGCGATTTTGCTTTACCCTTTCTTGCGTCACAACTTCGCTTGAGTTTGTTGAGGTTGGCGTTTAATTTCCGTATTGTTAGCTTAAATGATTATCCTATGCCTTATGGGTGTAGTGTTAGTTCTCAATTAAAGCTACCTATATCTAGGCTCAGGCCTAGGTTTCTTCCTGAATTTGGTCATATTGCAGTAATTATCCATATCGTATTAGGGTTAATTATAAGTTTCTCCCTTTTTCTAGGGTTTCAGTTTAATTTGGGGATTTCTTGTGAGAGTGATTCTCTTTCTTCATTTAGTGTTTTGTAGAGGGTTCTTGTGAGCTATGAGTTTATTCTGAGTGTTTATAAGTTGTTTTGTTGGTTCAGAGGGACTTATGTCCTTCATTGCTGCAGTTATTGCCATGCTAAGATCGCTATTGTGAGTCCTTTGATTTTTCAGGTATGGCTCGCATTAAATGTGATGGTTAAGTATCATTTATCATACTAAAGGGTATGACTTTGGGTTGTTGGCTTATGCAAACCCTAAATACTATATAAACCCCTTCTGGGATAGCATGTTTGTGGCATCCTCTTGCTTTTCTTCATTTCAATTTCTTCTATTATGTCTTTTTCTCAAGTATGTTTTGCTAACATGTTATGTTGCTATGAGTAATATTGCTTCCTTCAAAGATGCAATTTTTGTAATTCCTCTTTGGGTGGTGATGAACCAATGGTTGATTGCTCTACTATCATTATTGCCGGTAAAAGTGGTGATTTATTCACCTCTGGTGAACTTTCTGTTGGTCAGAGCTGCGCTGCTAATGATCCCTCTCTTGCTGGTAATTTCTCTAAGTTCATAATTCTTGATGAACTAGCAAGATGTTGATGAGTTTACTAAGACTTGTTTGGTGGGAAAAATATTATGTGTTCCCCTTGATATCCGTACTATTGTTTCTAAAATGAAATCTGATTGGAAATTTATTAAAGGCGATGTTGAGTATTTGGAAATGGAAAATCATTGGATTCTTATGAGATTTGCTAATCCTAATGATTTGTTCTTAGTTTGGTATGAAAGAACTTCGCATGTCCAAGGTGACTTATTTGTTATTCAATCATGTAATCCTAATTTTGATCCTTTTCTAGAAGAAATAAAATGGGTGCATATATGGGTTTGTATTCTTGATTCCCTACAGAAGTGCTTAATTTCCAGCTATTGATTGTCTTCTTGCATCAAACAATGTGGACTCTCTGGTGAAACTTAATTCTAGATCATTATTGAGGAGCAAAATTAGGTTTGTTAGGGTGTGTGTTAGAGTTAATATCGGTAAACCTTTGTTAGAGCATGATAAGATAAAAAAGGGAAGGTGGGAAGACTTATGATTACATTATTTGGTATGAGGACTTTTCCTCAGGTTGTTCTTTTTGTGGTGCTGATGAACATGCAATTGGTAAGTGTCCTTTGTTGATTTCTCCTCAAAGAGAGGTTAAGATATGTTTGTTAAAGAATCCTAAGTAGAAGATGCTGGTGGATGCTCTCACTAAGGCTCATAGGTAAGCATCAGCTGACACCTAGGCTCAGCAAGCCAATCTGGTGCCAGCTTAGCCCAAGGCCTTAATGACATTCTTCTAGCCTGAATAATTCTACTCATGCTGCTAAGAGTGCTGGTGATGTGCCCCAAAAGGCTGCTGGATGTTTTAATGATGCTGCTTATAAGCCTACTACTACTGGTTTATCTATGCCCGCTGGTCATGGTAAGGGTAACGAGAAAACTATTTTGATGGCTGCTTCTCATGGTAAGTTTTCTGATAGTGATGCTGATGATTCTGATGATGAGTTCATGAGGCCCCTCGCCAAGCTTTGCCCCTCTACAAAGGAATTTTAGGACAATATGTTGGCTTTACCCCCCTTATTGGGTGGTGGATTATCAGGAGGTTTTTACTCCACCTTTGGGTGTTACTGATGTTTTATCCCCTGTCCCTCTTTAGATTACTTACCCTTAGTATGTTGTAAGGAATCAATTTGCTCCCTTGGCTGGGGTTGAGCAGAATGACCCCTCTTTCTTTGAATATGGAGTTGAAAATGCCACTTTGATTATTAATGAGGATAACTCTTTTGAGGATTATCGGTTCCAACCAGATAAATCCTTTCACTCTATTGATTCTAAAAGTTCTATAGTGAGGAATATAGAAGAGTTAGGTGTTGAGCATGATACCTCCCTATCCAACTCCACTAAAAGAGGAAGAGCAATGGCATTGAGGAATTTGCCTCTTATGCTCTAAACAAAACTCGTGCCTAGTCAGCTTTTGATGGCAGTTTTTTTGCTGATATGTTTATGACTGTTGGATCACTAGTGGAAAAATGCAGAAGGGCTGCGCTGAAAATGGCATGTAGGGCTGCGCTTTTTGACAGCAGCCCTTCACTTTTCAAGAAGGGCTCACTACAACAAATTGTCACTTGTGCCACGGTAAGAATCGTGGCCCAAGTTAAAGAAACCCGTGGCTATGTAATCTAGCCACGGGAATTTTGGAAATTACTCCCGTGGCAAGTGGTCGTGGCTAAGATTTTGCCACGGGAAAATAGAGGGTGTGGCATAAAGTGAAATGTATGCCACGTATACTCCCGTAGCTAAAAATATCCTCTGCCACGAGTATTACCGTGGCTGCAAAGCCTTTGACTCAAGTACTATTGTGGCTAAAATAATCCCTTTGCCATGAATTTTACCGTGGCTAACAAATCTTTGACTACAATTTTCTCTCATGGCTAACCAATTCAGTATGCATAAGATCTCCCGTGGCAAGAAAGAGAGTACACGATTCTATATATGTTACCAATATCATATGCCAAATATATATTACTGTGCAAATAAATATATAGTAAACCATAATTTTTAATATAGAATAACGAAATATTATTAATATGAAATTTTTAATATCTTTACATTAAATGTACTTGAAATAAAAAAAGTTCCATTGGCAACTAAAAAACGCAATATTCTCCAATCTTTTTACATAGAAATATTATAAACTAAGAATGCGTCTTGTGCTTGATAATATGTACCCTCTTTCTCCAATCTGTAACAAATCAAAAAAATTGTTAAAATACTATAGTGACATCCATTAATCTTGCTTTGATCGAACACAAATTAAGAACCAAACAAATTAATCTTGCATTAACAATATATTAGTGTCTAGTTGAATTCTCTATGTCTACAAGGATCCTCTTTCTTTTACTATATTTCCTTTTCAAAATCAGAGCTGATCAAACACAAAAAATTGAATGCCTTCCAACTATAATGAGGGAGATGAAGAGACACCCTTACAAGTTAAGCTAAATGGTAGGTCGGTTCATGGTGCAGAAAATGGTTTACCATGAGATGAGGAATTTGACTTCAATGGATGCTTTGAAACTGTTAAACTACTTTGCAACTATTGTTACCATAATTGTAGTTGTGGTTCCTGAAGGACTGCCATTAGCTGTGACTACATTTGTGATGAAGAAATTGATGCATGATAGGGCACTTGTCAGACATCTCTTAGCATGTGAAACAATGGGTTCTGCAAGCTGTGTTCGAGCCTTTAGCAAAGGTGCATCAGAAATTATACTTCAGATGTGTGATCAGGTTTTGGATCCTAATGGGAGGCCGGTTAAACTATCTGGAGATTTGAGACTAAGGATTACCGAGGTTGTAGACAAGTTTTCTTCGGAAGCATTGAGAACTCTATGCATAGCTTACAAAGAGAAGTCTTGTTGTCATAGAAGTTTTAGACAGAGATTAAACAAGCAACACATAGAGGGAGTATTTGAAAGTAAGTCCATATCAGAAGCTGACCGGGTTTCGTCCAGTCACCAGTGACCTCAGCACACATGGGGGAAGCAAAAGCCAACAGCCGATTTTCATAAACAATAGTTACACTAAGTTCATACACATTCATTAACAGAAACTCTGTTTTCTTGTCCCAGTAGGCAACAACAAAAAAATGGCTACTTAAGTCCCACGTCATATTATAACCATTCAACCAACCAAATTTATTGAACGCCCCATGAAAGGAAAGGAAATTCTAATATATAACTAGAGCTAGAAGCTGTGGAAGTTTTTCTTCTAAAAGAAATGAAGCTTGTTGATGAAATATGTTGTGCTTTGCCTAACTAGAGCTAGAAGCTGAAATTGAGGTTACACAGGCTAGTACCTCGCTCCTTAACAAGCCACTGTCTTGTACTTTCGGATTGAAACGCCATCAACAAAAGAAATTCCATTTAGATCTGCCATTGAGCAGCAAACCTCCATGCACTACAACAATTAAGTCCCTGGGCATGGTCTCTAATTGTAATAGGAACTCCATTTCTTTTATATTTTTTGTTCTTTTTCTTGTTATTGGAAAAAAGAAGTCCACAGAAACATAATTCACTCAGCATCTATAAGAAAAAAAAATAAACAGCAATTTTAAGTTCTTCCTAAATCAACAGTATCAATAATATAGTCTCCTAACTACGATATAATATGTGTATCTTCATATGTATGCATTCTCACATCAAAGTGGTTCACGGAGCCGACAAAGCCACTGCTTTCACAGGACCCATAGGTCATAGTGAAAACATTTGATTTAAAAATGCTAATAGAAAAGCATAAGGCAATGAAAAATAATTGAACAGGAAAATAGAGAAAGTAGTATTAAGAAGAACCATTTTTGGAGAGAGGGTGGGTAATGATACTCTGATAATCAGTTCAGAAAAAAAATCCATAACAAAATCACCATATAAAAAAATACAAACAAAACAAAAATATTAAGTGGCTTACCAAACTGCCTATGCTCATAATCCTAGTAATGTAGTGCAAACTATAACAAATACATAGATAGACAAAAGAAAAACTAAAGGGAAGAGAGAAGAAGGCACACAAGGATTATGAGACGACAAATCAACTCTAGAACATCAAAGGAACATTTTATGAACAACATAAAGGAGAAGAGGAAACGAGCACCACAACACCAAAAAAAAAAATTGATCTCCAAGCACATCTCAGTTACACAGGCCAACCCCCTCCCCTCCCCTGCACCCTTCCCACTGCACAACCCCCTCCCCTCCCCTGCACCCTTCCCACTGCACAGCCCCCTCCCATCTCCTCCCCTGCACACAGCACAGCACACTCCTCTCCCCTCCCCTGCACCCTTCCCACTGCACAACCCCTTCCCCTCCCCTCCCCTGCACACAGCACACTCCCCTCCCCTCCCCTGCACCCTTCCCACTGCACAGCCCCCTCCCCTCCCCTCCCCTGCACACAGCACAACACACTCCTCTCCCCTCCCCTGCACCCTTCCCACTGCATAGCCCCCTCCCCTCCCCTCCCCTGCACACAGCACAACACAGTTGAACTTCCATCAGATGTCATGTCAGAAGAACAAAAGCACAATATTAAGCGTTTCATCTTCCATCAAAAGGAACTATATGCAACATACTACTGTCAAACATCCACTAAATGATAATTTACCCAACTTTTGAGCTGTCAAGGGAAAGAAGTCATACTTCTTAAACTTGATTAGTCAGAAAGATAAACAAGGCATACTTTCTTAAGCTTGTTGAATCAGAAAAAAAAAAAAAAGAAAGCTCATAAGACCCGGAGGTAGAATGCAAATAAAACTTAACTATAGAAGCTAACACATCATCACAAAACACAACACACTGCGTACAAATTACACACATACATAAACACCAAATCTTCATCATCTTGAAAAAACAACGGGATGGGGACATTTAAGTCTATATCTTTGCCATAAAACAAGTTTGGACAATATTTTGGAGGTCCATGTTGAAAAAGAGGGTGGAGTATCACATAAAACACATAAATCTTGAAAAAGAAGAGATGACAAAATAAAGAACAATTCTTTAACACAAAAGGGACTGGACAATATAATTGGAAGGTCTGCAAGATAAAGGGCAGATAAGTATTTCTATCTCATTCCTGGTTTAACTGTAGCACCATAAAAATTAGTGCTTAGTATTTCTATTATTATGAAAGATAAGTATTTCTATTATTATGAAACATAAGTCCTTACTTTAAGCCGAAGAACTGTCACTTGAGGAATCATTATCTTCAAACGTATCCAGCCCAAAAGTTTGTAGTATACGCTTGAACTTGTTCTCCCAAACCTTATTGTTTGCAGCAATTTTCCGATCTACCTCATTCCTGGTTTTTTCGGCTTCATTCTTGGCACACTCAGCATCTTTCCTAGCTTCTTCAGCTTCCTTTCTAGCATCCTCGGCCTCTTTTCTAGCATTCTCAGCGTCATTTTTTGCTTCTTGAACTGCTTGTTCAGCTGTCTTTTTAGCTTCAACCACCTCTTGATGTAGATCAATTCGGGAAGGCTTGACTTGAAAATGCTTTGTAATGCTTTTTGCTGGTCCATAAGCTCGTAAATACCCATGCGTATCTTTGCCCAGTACATCTAGAAATATTTGTTCATCCGTCTTTTCATTAAGCCCTTGTTCTCTTTGTTCCTTAAGTTTCTTCATCTCATCCTACAATTAGCATAATGATAAGTTAGATAACATCGAATATAGTATCTAGAAAAGAACACCTCAACAAGTCACAAACTTACAACTGCATGCATGTTTTTGGCTAGAGTTTCAGCATCAACCAGCTTCTTTGATTTCCTCGTACGAGATTCAACCATCACATCAAGTCGACTACACTTCCCTCCATTTTTCTTCTTCTACATTAAGTGATATGGAAAAACTAGTAAGTGTATGAAGCACAAATCAGTTAGTTAAAATTAATCAATAAATCTACTTACAATTTCTTGCTTGAGCCGAGCATAATTTTATACCATTGTAGTAGGCATCTTCTGGAAAGACCTACTCTTACGAGCTTTAGTGCTCTTTTCCTAAAGTAAAATAGTTAGAACGTTCGAAGAAATGATACACATTTGATAAAAAATAATTCACAATCTCTTATACCTGAAACTTAGGATCGCTCCAAAAATCCACTAAGTATTTCCAATCTGTTTTATTCATGTCCTTAGGCTTATTCTTCATGCGGTCGTCTTTTGTTGTCAGATTTGGAGCATCGAAATATTTGTGTTTCAATTTATGCCTGCTATCTCTAAATAAACGTTGAGCATGTGCCAAGACACCTTCCTTCCGATACTCTGGATCATCAAATGAGCACTTCTCCTAATAGATAAACCAATGCAAACTATTAACATTGGCCAAAATCATAGTATTATAATAATAGCATAAAACATATGATAAGAAATCACCTTAATACAAGTCCACAGATGATCTAAGGTTTCAGATGTATACTCTTCCCAACCTTTAACTTGTATGGGACAAACGGAACGATTCCGTACTTGTTGACCCAAGAAGTAAGTATATAAAGAAGAATGTGGACCAATTGGATTGCCATCCTCGTCAAACTCCACATTGATTTTTTCTCTAGGAGGTAATGTTGTAAGCTTTCTACAATATACCATCCCTCTTGTTTTTCTAATGGTACCTACATATATAGAGTGTAGAAAAATCATTATGACATATATATATAATTAGAGTATTCGAATAACGCATATTACTTCTGGCTGAATAGAGGACCTAAGTAAGCTAAAAATATCTCTGTTTCATGGGAGAAAGAATTTTTGTACATATTTGCCAACCAAACAACTTCACATTGCTTTACTTCATAAGAAGTTCCTTTTCCTTTGTTTATAAGTCATCCAAACAAACAGTGCAACTCATCCAGCTTCCTTCTGGAGTATATATGAGAGAGTTCCAGAGATTAAGGCAGGCCACTTGATGTGCAAATAGGGTAACTCATCTAGCTGCCTTCTGCACTAAGGCATCTAAGGCTTTCTGGTTACCTCTTTCAATAGAATCCTTGCTTACTACACCCTACCCACTGCTGCTGAGGATGAATGAAATAGGCTTTCTGGTTACCTCTTTCAATAGAATTCTCTTTCAATAGTATGACAGACCCACAACCAACCCGACCAACCCGACCCACATACTCCCCACTACTGCTGCACGTACACCCTACCCACATACTCCACATTACTGCTGCACACACACCCTCCCTGCACACAGCCCCTCCCCACTGCTGCTGCACACATCCCCCTCCCTGCACAGACACCCTCCCTGCACACAGCCCCTCCCCACTGCTGCACACAGCCCCCTCCTTGCACAGACACCCTCCCTGCACACATCCCCTCCCCACTGCTGCACACAGCCCCCTCCCTGCACACACACCCTCCCTGCACACAGCCCCTCCCCACTGCTGCTGCACATCCCCCTCCCTCACAACGAAGGGTTGCGCTTTTTAGTAGAAAGCGCAGCCCTTCAAGCTTAGAAGGGATGCGCCTTTTACTAAAAAGCGCAGCCCTTCCAAGCTTGAAGGGCTGCGCCTTTTTTACTAGCGCAGCCCTTCAAGCTTAGAAGGGCTGCGCTAGTTGAAACTAGCGCAACCCTTCTTGCTTAGAAGGGCTGCGCTAGTTTCAACTAGCGCAACCCTTCTTCATTGAAGGGCTGCGCTAGTACAAAAAGCGCAGCCCTTCTAAACTAGCGCAGCCCTTCTCTTATTATTATTTTTTTTTAATTCCTGCACAGCTAGTGCATACACCCCTGCACCTGCACACACCCCTGCACCCACCCCCCACCCCAGCCCCCACCCACTGCCCACCCCAGCCCCACCTTCAGCCCCACCCACCAGCCCACCCACTGCCCACCCCCTGCCCACCCACCAACCCACCCCATTGCCTCTGCCCACCCCACCCACTGCCCACCCCAGCCCCCACCCACTGCCTCTGCCCAGCCCCATCCCCGCCTCTGCACACCCCCTGCCCACCCCCACCCCACCCTGCCCACCCCCTGCCACACCCCTCCACAGCCCACCCCACCCCCACCTGTAGGTCCCCTTCCTTTCCTCTTTTTCGTCTCCAAGTTCTTACTTGGCCTTTGTAAACCTTTTTCTTCACGGCGAGCCATAACCAATTGCCGCTGTTCCTTTTTGTAATCGAAACACTCATCCTCGGTAGTGTGTTCCGCACTCGTATTCGTATGCACCTCCGCCATGTCCCTTAAATTGTACAAACATACGAATTAATTAAAAAAAAAAATTAGGGCGGGAGGGGCTGTGCTGTGGGAGGGGGAAGGGGTGTGCAAGGGGGAGGGGTGGGCAGCAGGGGGGTGTGCAGCAGGGGGAGGGGGTGTGCAGGGGGAGGGGGTGCAGCAGGGGCAAGGGGGAGGGGTTCCGCAGGGGCAGGGGGTGCAGGGGGTGCAGCATGGGGGGCAGGTGTGCAGCAGGGGGTGTGCAGGGGGGAGGGGTGTGCAGCAGGGGGAGGGGTGCAGGAGGGTGGAGGGGGAGGGGGAGGGGGGTGTGCACGGGGAGGGAAAAGGCCAAAATAGGCTGGAAATGGCGTTTTCGTTCCCGAAATGCAACCAACAACAAATTAAAGCCTAAAAGTCTACATACTAGTTACATTATACATCATATAATCATGTTCAAATAAAATTTGGGGTTAAATCACTCGATAAGTACGATTTGGGAGCGAAAAGGCCAAAATAGGCCAAAATAGGCCGGAAATGGCCTTTTCGTTCCCGAAATGCAACCAACAACAAATTAAAGCCTAAAAATCTACATACTAGTTACATTATACATCATATAATCATGTTCAAAATAATTTTGGGGTTAAATCACTCGATAAGTATGATTTGGGAGCGAAAAGTCCAAAATAGGCCGGAAATGGCCTTTTCGTTCCCGAAATGCAACCAACAACAAATTAAAGCCTAAAAATCTACATACTAGTTACATTATACATCATATAATCATGTTCAAAGAAAATTTGGGGTTAAATCACTCGATAAGTACGATTTGGGAGCGAAAAGCCAAAATAGGCCAAAATAGGCGGAAATGGCCTTTTCGTTCCCGAAATGCAACCAACAACAAATTAAAGCCTAAAAATCTACATACTAGTTACATTATACATCATATAATCATGTTCAAAGAAAATTTGGGGTTAAATCACTCGATAAGTATGATTTGGGAGCGAAAAGGCCAAAATAGGTCAAAATAGGCCGGAAATGGAGAACTTACACACCTGAGTTTATGTCTTATGATTTATTGACCTTCCGCCGTTTCACAGGATCCTCAAGTACATTTATCCCTTCCATGTGATCTACACGCATATAGTTCTCCGACATATTTACATCATCTTCCATAAAATTTTCAGGATAGGTAAAAGGGGGGAGGTCCTCAAATGCATCATATTCTTCCTCATTATCAACATCACCAATACCGAGGATACTCCTTTTACCAGGTACAACAATTGACCACTTATGATCAGCAGGATCAGTTACAAAAAATACTTGCTTGACTTGTGATGCAATTACAAATGGCTCCTCAGTTTCACGTAGACGACTAAGGTCAACAAGATGAAACCGCAAGGATCATCGTTTCTTACACAACGTCGATTATTGTCAACCCACGTGCAACACAAGAGGCAAATATTAAAAGTACAGTAGTCCAGCTCCCATATTTCTTGTATTCGCCCATAATAGTTGCTTTCAGCATGTACAGGCGACTTATCTTTCGAGCTTGCATATTGTGTAGACGACGCCACAAGTGAAACACCACTATTTTGTTGCGATCTTGACTTCAGATCTTGACGTTCAGTCCAAAACGTATACCCATTAATATCATAACCCTCATAAGAGCGTACAGCTTCACGAGGACCAAATGCTAACCACTTGACTGTTTCAGGAACACTTTCATCCAAATCATTGAGTACTCGTTTATGAAACCAATCAATGAAAGTCTTGTTATGCATTTGCGTCAATGCCCTCACTCCTTTTCCAGGATTGCTAACACGTAATTCCTCCATATGTTCACTTAAATAAGGATGGACATCTGGTACGTGATGCAATACAAATAAGTGAGCTTGTTTACGCTTTTCTACGGAAGGTGTGATCAATTTTGAACCAATTGTACCCTTGCCCTCAAGTCTGCCCTCGTGTCGGATGTCGGAAGTCCAACAGGATCAACACTAGCAAAATACTCAGCCACAAAATTACTGATCTCTTCACCCACAATCCCTTGAATTATACTACCTTCTGGTTGTGCAGGATTCCAGAACTTTATCCTTCAAAGTTCCCATATATCTCTCAAAAGGATAGCACCACCTCAAAAACACTGGACCACACAGCTTAATTTCTCGAACTAGATGGACAATGAGATGGACCATAATGTCAAAGAATGCGGGGGGGGGGAAATATCTCAAATTTGCATAGAGTTTCAACTATCTGACTGCAAGGAATCGAGGGTCGACGGGTCTAGGACTTTGCTGCAGATTGAATAAAAAATGAACACAGTTCTGTAATGGTGTGCCTCACATGCTTTGGAAGTATCCCACGAATTGCAATCGGTAAGAATACTTGCATCATGACATGACAATCGTGCGATTTCATACTCGATAACTTCAACTCACCATTTAAGGTAACAAAGCGCTTCATATTCGATGAGTAGCCAGTAGGGACCTTAATGCCATACAATGACTCGAAAAAAAATCCGTTTCTCTGCACGCGACATCGTGTAGCAAGCTGGTGGCAAATAATTCTTCTCCGAATCCTCCACCTTTTTACTTTTCTGAGTTTCATCATCAACCCTTTCCTCCCCTCTTTTCTTCTTCCTTCCGTCCCTTTTCTGAGCCCACAACTCTGGTCGAATCCCCTCTTTTTCCAAGTAAAGTCGTGACGCCTTAACATCTTTTGTCTTCCCGGAATATTCATAAGTGTCGCGATAATAGCTTCACAAACATTCTTCTCTATGTGCATGACATCCAAACAATGTCTGACCTTTAGATCTTTCCAATATGGGAGTTTCCAAAAAATGGACCGTTTTTTCCATAGGTCGATCAACCTCACTAGCAGGTTTACCAAAGACTGTTTCAATGCCCTTCACCTGATTATAAACTTCAGTACCAGTTAATGGTCTATGAGCAACTTCTTCTTCAACCGTCCCATCGAATGCCTTCTTCTTAAACCGATAGGGATGGTCGCGGCTGAGGAGCCTTCGTGTGCGCATATACACATGTTTGCAGCCCTTAAGGTGTGTAGATTTCATGTCATCTAAACAAATCGGGCAAGGTTGTTTTCCTTTAGTCTTATACCCAGATAAGTTCCCATAAGCTGGATAATCGTTCATAGTACAAAAAAGCATGGCACGCAGAGTGAACATCTCATTAGCATACGCATCAAATACTAACACTCCTTCGTTCCACATCTTCTGTAAATCTTCAACAAGCGGCTGAAGGTATACATCTATGTCATTTCCAGGTTGTTTGGGCCCCGATATAAGAAGCGACACATCATGTACTTGGTTTCATGCACAACCAAGGAGGCAAGTTGTAAACCACTAAAACTACTGGCCATGTACTATGCTGCGAGCTGAGATTGCCAAAAGGGTTCATGCCATCCGTACATAATCCAAGCCTCGATTCCTATCCTCATTACCAAATGACTTATGCACCCTGTCGATAGTTTTCCACTCAGGCGAATCAGCCGGATGCTTGAGCAGACCGTCTTTCTTCCTACGATCTGCATGCCACCTCAAATTCTTCGCATCTCCTTTAATTGAGAACATGCGCTTAAATCTAGGTATTAGGTAGATACCACAACACCTTGGCTGGTGGTCCTTCACTACCTCCAGCTCCTTCACGCTTGTACCTCGACAATCCACAATGTGGACACTCATGTAAATGCTCATACTCATTACGATAAAGCACACAATCGTTAGGACAAGCATGTATCCGCTCTACTCTAAACCCAAAGGACACATCAGCTTCTTCGCATAATAGTACGACTTTGGCAGTTCATTTCCATCAGGGAGCATCTCAGCTAAAACTTCCAACAACGATGTGAAACTAGAGTCCGTCCAACCAGCGTTCGACTTAATGTTGAACAGTGTTACCACCGCAGAAAGTTTGGTGTACTTTGTACAACCTGGATACAACGGCTTTTCAGCAGCCTGAGACATAGACTCAAAAATACGAGGTCGTCTACACGACTGATCTTCAACCTCGTGTATCATCTCATCTACCCGATCCCCATCGTCATCTCTGTTGTATAATATGAGCACTATAAGAGGGGGGGTGAATTATAGTGAGAGAATAAGCTATACTTTTTGCGGAATTAAAAGTAAACTTGGGAACAAACAATGGGAACACGAGAGATTTTACGAGGAAAAACTTCCTAGGCCTAGTAGGAAGAAACAACCTCGACCACAAGGGGTTTTAAACAACGATGTCTTTTTCGACATGAACCCTCATAAAGCTTCAAGGTCGGATGGGCTCGGTGCAAAATTCTTTCAAGCTTACTGGCACATTATTGGTAAAGACATTTGTCTAGCCATTCATGATTTTTTCCATCATGGCCATCTACCTCCGTCTTTGAACCATACTATCATTGCCCTTATCCCCCAAGAATTCTACTCCAGAAACGTCTAATCACTTTAGGCCTATCAGTCTGATCAACTCCATTTATAAAGCAATCTCGAAATTGTTGGTTGCGAGATTGTGGCTGTTCCTCAAATCCAACATTAGCCCGCTTCAAAATGCTTTTACTCCTGAGAGGTCTATTCATGACAATATCCTTATTGTTCAGGAATTTCTAAACACCTTCTAAAAATCATCAAGTAAAATTGGATGGAGCACCCTGAAATTAGGTATGGAAAAAGCCTATGACCGAATTGACTGGGAATCTATGTGGCAAGTTTTGACGAAATTAGGCTTTCTTGCCCAATGGCTAGAGTGGATCAAATAATGAGTCACCACTGTTTCCTACTCTATTAAGATAAATGGTCATACTACTGAATGGTTCAAGCCGACTCGAGGCTTGCGCCAAGGAGACCCTGTTTCCCCGTACTTTTTCATTATCTGAAGGGATGTGCTAATCCATAAGCTAACTATTTATAGTAGTAATCCAAAATCAGGCCTTGGTTTTAATATTTGCACACGCGGTTCCGTGGTTCCATGCATGATGTTTGCAGATGACAGTCTCGTTTCTGCAAAGCGAATACTTCGGCTTGTCATAAGTTAAAATCAATTCTAGATGAGTTCTGCTCAATGTCTGGTCAACTGATTAATTTCCATAAATACGGACTAGTTATGTCAAAAAGGATCTCTGACTCCAAAAAAAGCCTCCATGGCTAGTCATTTCAATATGACCCCCAAATCATGCCTTGCTCATTATCTGGGAATATTTTTTAGTTCGTACTACCCCACAAAACGAGATCATAATCATATTTTGGCTAAGATGTTTTAAGTATTCAACTTTAGGAATCAAGTTTCCTATCAAAAGCAGGACGCCATACTCTAGTTCAAACGAACCTAGAAGCGCTTCCAACCTATTTCTGCTCTTCTACTTTACTCCCCAATTAATGATTTGTGTAAGGCGTTGGATACTATGCATGGCCAATTTTTTTTGGCGACAATCTGAAGATAAAGATTCTACTCCTTTAATTGCTTGGAACACCATCTGTTCCCCCAAGTTTCAAGGAGGCTTAGGTCTCGAACCACGCCTTTACATAAGGGTATTTAAAAATCGCCCGTATTTTTTTCAAGATTTCCTATACAATCCCTGTGTATACTCACTCACTCTCTTTATCTCCTCCTCTCACTCTCATTCTCACTCTCTCTCACCTCACCCCAACCACCATAGCAACCACCACCATCGAAACCACCACCACAGCGGCGACCACCACCACCGCGTCAACCACCACGACAGAGGCAACATCAACACCACTGTGACACCACCAAATTTTTTTTCGTTTCCTCCACCAAGGACTTCGTTTCCTCCATGAGGAAACGAAATTTTGAATCATTTTCTTACCCGGGGCATAGCCCGGGCCTAATAACTAGTTTACATACTAAATCGTTCTTTGAGTACAATTCAAAACATAATGGCTCCTTCATTTAGAGAAAATTTTTGGCTCAAATAGAGCTTCTAAGAAAGGGTATCCGTTGGAAAATTGGCAATGGTCGATTAATTAATTTTTGGTTAATTGGTTGGGGCAAACCAACCTTTGCCCCTTCTCAATTTAAACAGTAGTATTGTTGACTTGGTTTTTAAAGTGGCCCATTTCATCACCTTAGATCATTGTTGGGACCTAACGAAGCTTAGTCAATTTCTTCCAAGACATTTAATGTTGAAAGTGCAAGGGATTCCCTTGCCAGCTACATATATTCATGATACTCCTATTTGGGGACTCACCCCTAATGGCGATTTCACAGTCGAATCAACAACTTGGCTAGCTCATGATCTTGCTCCTAGCCTCCTTGGTCCTATCGTTGGATTTGGAAGCTTGATGTTCCTCCCAAGCTTCAAATTTTTGCATGGCAGATTTGCCATAATAGTCTTGCAGTTAGGGATACTATGTTTAATACACATATTATCCCTACCAACGAATGTCCTCGTTGTAATGCAGGAATCGAAACTATGAACCATATGTTTTTTACTTGCCCACAATCCATATTGTTTTGGGAGCTTCAAGAAGTTTTGGATTGGTGTTCCCCCACCTGGGTCCTTCCCCACAATTTTGCAATTTCTTCAAGAATCACATCCCAAGAAAAATTACTGCCATTTATTTTTCTTTTTAGGAGCATTTGGAAAGAATGAAATATTATCATCTTTCAAAATTCTACTTAGTGCCCCTCCCACATCACTCACCGAGCTAAGTTTGCTCATACTGAATGGAAAGCCTACCTTCAAGTGGACCTATGTCATGATAAGGGCTCTCCTCTTCAAGGAGCTTCTCCACTTCCCCGTTCCCCCACCCTCCCTGCTACTCTTGTGGCATAGGAGTCTCCTCCTCCATCCACCTTCAAACTCAACTTTAACGGTTATGTTTGTGGTTCTGCTGCTGCTACAGGTATAATAATCTCCAATCATCATGGCTATCTTATACAAGCTAAAGCTCTCAACCTAGGACATTCCTCAATCCTCCTCACGAAAGCTTCAACTTTGCATCAGGGCCTCATCTTAGCCACCCAACTAGATATCCAAGACATAATCGTAGAAGGCGACAATTTGCAAGTCATCAATGCTATCAAGAATCTCAGCTCGGTCCCATGGAAAATAGCCAACATTATTGAAGACTCGAAGATCCTACTCTCAAAGTTCAACTCAGTTCAAGTTCGTCATGTTTTCAGGGAAGCGAATCGAGCAGCTGACTAGATTGCCAATGTAGGTCATTTAGTTAGCTCTATTTTGAAATTTCATATTGTAATAATTTTTCCCTTTCTTCTATTCTTGCATCTGACGCATTAGGTATTCCCCTCGAGAGGAGAACAGCCTAATGTTTTTTTTCTTACAAAAAAAATTTTTTTTTTCCAAAAATATTTTTTTTGACAAATACACTACTCATGGCTAGAAAAAATAACACCATCCTAAATTGAAAATTAAATGTATAAAATGTAAAGAGTATAAATAATTTTAAAAGTGTGTCAAAATATAGAAAAATATCCACTAGGGAAATTCGCAATGCTAACCTCGAATTTTTCGTTGATGGCCTTAAGTTTTTTTTTCCCACTGGTAACACTCAATTACCGTTTTGTTCCCAAATGTGACCTTATAGAGTAAAAAAAAAACATTAGTTTCAATAACTTTTCATTAGAATAAATGTATTCGTTTGCATGTTTGAAAATCATCTAAGTTTTTATGCCGCAAATATTGCTCTGCTAAAGTTTTAGGCTCATTTAACCCTTACAGATCAATTTTTCAAATCAAATTTAAAATCTAAATTGATTTTCATGACCAAAATTTGTACGCTAAGGAATTGAGTGTCATTTTGGCTCTTAGAGTTCAAATTTGACGTCAAAATTAACAAAAAATGACCAAAACCACCTTTAGTTTATGTGCAAGACATTAATTCTAATTAAAGTTAATGGTATTAATATTTTATGTTGTGTAAAGTCACATTTGGAACTAGAACAATAACTGAGCTAGGATTACCAATAGGAATAAAAAAACAGAAAAACTCGAAATGTTCAAAGTCAACATTGGAAATTTTCTTAAAAACAATATCTAGAAAAATTTCTATTCATAGATCTCAAAAAATCTTTTTTACAAATTTTTTATTTTATTTTTACTTTGTAACTTTTAACATATTTTAATTACAAATTTCGAATTTTAAATTGTGCATGTAAGAACCGCCTTTACTCTCCATGACTTCTTGATGTACACATGTACATGACTAACACACCAAATATACATAAATAACAAGTCAAATGAACACATATACATAACTAACAAACCAAATGAACATATGTACATATCTATTAGTACATGTTCATTAACATTGGTCTTTATGTTCGTAATCTAATGCTTGATGTTCATCTTGCATATGATGGGCTTGGGCTTATTTCAAGACTCATCATGTGATGATCTAAATGGCAATGTCTCGGGACAACCCAAATCAGATCACCCAAAAACCGTAGGTGAAAGCCATGATTTTTTACATCACACTCCACAACACATTTGCCACAAATGACTTTGCTCTTATATCGATTACTAGGAGGCACAAGAGTGATGAGAGTATGAGCTTCTAGGGCTTCTCCAGTGTCCATGCTGCTGCTAGTATCTAACAAAGAAGCTTGACAAAGGCCTTTACATGGAATAATCCTTTAGAATTTCGATGTTTTAAACTCATGCTGCTACTTTAGTTAGATATAGCCAAACAAAAGTACCATTCATTGTACCCCAAACTTTCATGCTGCCACCAAAAAAATGCCACTTTGAAATAATGGCAACACTTTTCAAACCGATTGTTACTCTCGAGTACAGCCTTAGGTTACCCCAATTAACAGACATAGTTCAAAATAATTAAGCCCAGATAGGACAAGAGATAAACATTGCAAACGCGCCATTAATTACTACGACTGAAAGAGCATACAACTAACCATATAAGGGTGTTCAAGAAATCACATAAGATCTGAGCTTTAAATAGAAATTGATGTCCCTAACAAAATTGCCACAAGTAATGAGTCCACTTGAGACCTAAAAGAAGAAAATGCAGGCTTATATGATTCCGATCTTGTTTGCCACATCTAACGCATCATAGTCCGGTGTCAAGCGGACGTATGCCTTCTTGGTGCCATCGGGCCTGCAGAAGATCATAATCAGAACAGGATCACAAGATAGTGGTCTACTTCCCATTTAGAATATTAGTATTATATTATCCAAGCACGATAACAATTCTGATCCTCCCCTCATATTTAAGTTGCAAATTTCACATATATTTGTTACTGCAGTCTATAATTATCATTATCAAATTATGATTCAAGGCAAATAAATTTTGACATGCAACATTTAATACTGTATCTGAAAAGATTTACCTAATCAAGGTATTGACTTTCTTGGCCTGGATATCATACATCTTCTTGACGGCATCCTTAATCTTCTTCTTATCGGCACGAAGATCAACAATAAAGACCAAAGTGTTGTTGTCTTCAATCTTCTTCATTGCAGACTCAGTGGTCAATGGAAACTTAAGGATCTGGTAGTGGTCCAACTTATTCCTTGGAGGAGCACTGATGCGAGGATACTTGGGGTTTCTGTCCTTCTTCAATGTTTTTGGCCTGTGGAAAGTAACCTTGGTCCTAATCTTCTTGGCTTTCTTCTTCAAGGTTGATGAACCTGATTTAACAGCCTTGGCAGCTTTCAAGGCCTGAGCCTTGGGATCAGCCTTCTTTCCATCTGTATTATTAAATCTGACAGAATCAGAATAATTGGCAAAGCACTACATAGGAAACAGACATACAGCTTGCACATTGGTTAAAACAGGATGTGTCAGTACTGATTGAGTGACGATCAAAGCAATACTTGAAACCAACTCTTTCCTTTAATAGGCATTTGAACACCTATCCTACTTACCAAATCTTTCTCTCGAATACATACAATACAATTACAAGGGCAGCGGGTTATATTACTTACACTGGAAACAAAGAATTAAAAGCATTGGCAAATTGAATAAGGGATACTGGATGAGGAAAGCAAATGACCAGATTATTTAAGAAAAAACAATGTTGTGTACAATAACTCTTGAACATTATCTACCCATTCAGACAAATATGTATGCTCGCATGTCTTATTAGGACCATCCGAATACATTGGTTCACTTTCTAAACATAGAACATTAAACTTTTCACATTCCCATACCAACTTAAATAGTACCCTAACAGAGTATATAAAACAAATTCAAGGAATTGCTCTGCCCATCAATCAAATGCAGCTAAACGGGTATACATAGCCAAGGTAATTTGTTGAGGTCATCAACTCAAACAGACAACCCGAGTGCTCTTACAACAATATATAGCATATGGAAAATAACATAAGGATTCGAGTCACCCATACAGCCTATCACTCATTGCAGAACAGACAAGCTTGCAGAATTTCAAGAATGGGGTTCGAACGAAATCATTTCCTACTAAAAAGGGTCTTCCACTATACACTTTTTTAGTGTGCAAGCATGGAAAATAATTTTCCAAACATTTTTTCACAATGCCACATTTCCCACCATAATCCTTACCAATCTTTGCTTCTCCACCCATCCATAATCACCCCTCTATTTCTATATTTCCCAACTTTCTTGGAACGAACCAAACAAAGGAAAAGACAAGTCGCAATTAAGTTTATCCCTATAAATTATTTTTTATGGAAAATCATCATCCATTAAATATGTTTCTTTCCAACCAAACGAAACCTAATCAAGCCACTTACTCACAACCCTAGAAAATCAAAACATAATTCAGATCACTTAGAGCATTTAAACATGATTGTATCATATAAATTCAGTTTCAACACAACCATATACTATAATGACAAAAAAAATCTTCAAATTAAACAAAATCAAGTAAAAAAAAAACCAAAATCAATTAGATTGAAAAATAGAAGTACAAAATGAAGATTAATGAAGGAATACCTTTAGCAGGAGGCGCCATTGATGCTCGAACTGATAAACCCTAGAAAATAATAAAAATCAATTAAGTAAAAACAAAATTAGCAAAACGTAAATTCGCAGATTTTAAGGGAAGAAAAAGAGAGAGAAGGAAAACCTAGGAGAGAGAGTGGAGAGAAGAACTGCGGCAAGGTGTTCTAGGGTTTTGAAAATGGAGTGCGTGGGTTTTATGAGTGTCTCAGAAAAGGATTGGGCGTCACAAATTGACCCACTTGCGAATTGCGGGTGCACTACAAATACTAGAGTGGCCCAGTTTTCAGCTCTTTGTTGATGATTTCACATTCTGAGGAAGTATTTAGCCCATACCCGATCTTTGTGCAATATTGGCCCAGTTGTTCATGGACGGAACGTCCCGATAAATCAGACTTATTTTGTTTGTTAGAAAAGTGAGTTTCGACACTAAGGGGAAGTTTCGTATGATTAAAGGAAACGGAATGGAAAGGATTTGAATAAGGAGGTGAAATGAAATTTATAATTGTTACTTTTAATAGTTGTTTAGTATCCTAGTGGAATGAAAACAATTGAGAGGTTTATGATTGAGGAAGGAAACGTGATTTGTTTCCACTAGTTTGATAAGGGTAGCGAATGGGGGGAATTGTGTTTCCCTCAGCAAACGGTATTCGTTACTTAACACTCATACCAAACAATTAGAAATGGAAAAGCTTAATTGAATCTGATTCCTACATCAAGCTTTTCTATACCAAACACCCTCTAAGGTTAAAAGAGTTTGAATGTGGACGGGCTATTTTGGTATTTTAATATTGAGTTGGCGGACATGAAAAGTGAAAACTATACTTTTCGAAATGAGTTGAGTTTGCATGTATGACTTATTACATATTTTTGTAAATATCTTATTTTAAAAGGTTAAGAAAAATTAGGGTTGGAGTTTTTGATGGATAGTTTTTAATTACTATTGCTTAATGATTGTTTAAAATAATAAAAAAAAAAAACTACTCTCATTTTTGTTTCGGCCTCAGCATCACTAGAGTGTATTTAACGCATTTTCACAAGTTCTCGTTTTCTTAATATTCATCAATTAATTAAGGTTTTATGTTTGATAGTTTGTAGAAGTGTCATTGTGTATAATTGTATGGAATGTGAGAAAAAAATTTAACTTTTCTTAATTATGAAGTGATTTAATTTTTTTAAAATGAAAATACTCAAGTATATTATCCCATAGGTAATCCCCACCTAATTCATAGCATGGGTATGAAAAAGATGACAAACTCGCAAATATGGGTTTTTGTTTGGATTTCTCATATTAGACCTTTTGGATAAATAAAAGAAGTTTGGATCGACACGTGTCTGGCCCAAGTCCGTGAATGATCGCCTCCAATATGAACATGATAATACTTCTTGAGAGAAAAAAAAAAGTTGATTTTCATAAAGCTTCTTTTGATCACCAAAAGGAAAACTAGATTAAATTAACATAAAATCTAGTATATAAAAGTAGCCCAAGATAAGGTTGTAGCCCAACAAAATGGAAGATTGACCCATACAAGAGACATACATGGAAACATAATTAAGAAAAGCTTCCCTAACATGCCCATGGATAATCATGCCCATGGATAATAGCATGAACAAGTCTTTCATCTTGCTGAATCAAAGCATGTGAAGCAAAAAGATGAGCCATTATATTGGCTTCTCTTTTGGTATGAAGTAAAATTATGTTCCTTTTCCTGAAGAGAAGGCTGCAAATATTGAGGTTAGTGTTTAATATGGTGCTTTAGAAGAGTATGGATAATAGGAAGTCCCACATTGGAATAGTATGATGAATAGACATACTTTATATTACAAGAGTCCACATCTATTGTATGAGTATTTGGAAGGGAATCAAAGTTTGTTATATGTGCTATAATTGTATAAAAAATATGATCGTGTGATTAATTAACTTAATCACAGATTATTATTTTTTAACTAATAGCACCTTTTCGCTAACCATCACGTCCCTTGGTGATAGATGACAATAATTATCGTCATCTGTATATATATATATATATATATATATATATATATATATATACACACACACACACACACACACACTTATGGTGCTCTTGTAACAGTTACTCTTCATCTTTTATTTTTCTCTCAGAAATCTTATGGAAATTGCTTCCATTTGATTTCACAGTTAAGGAAATCCTAGGGGTGTATTAGCCATTAACTCTCAGCAATCTTGATAGTGGGGGCTAATAATACCAAAAGGATAGTGAATTTATCACGCCCCTAACATCTCCAACCATTATTTTTAACAATCTTTTGGAATTATTACTTTGCAATATGAATATTGCAATGGAGAACGCTTTGAAAATAATTGATGATGCCGAAAAATTGGATCGCTTTGATGGAACAAACTTCACTCTTTGGAAGGAAAAGATGAAGTTTTTCCTGATTGCATTGAACATCTTCTATATACTGGATGATGATTTGAAGCAACTGCCAGAAACAAGCGATAAGGATACTGAACAAATCGTGGTTGATTGTAAGAAGAGAAAGGATGATAAACTTTTGTGTTGTGGCTACATTCTCAACAATCAGTCTGATTGTTTGTATGATTTATATACTCGAGTCCAATATGCAAAGGAAATATGGAAGGCACTGGAGGCAAAATATGCAACAGAAAAACAAGGAGTAAATAATAAGTTTTTAACCATGAAATTCTTTGAATTCACTATGCTTGATAATGTGTCTGTTCTTGATCAAGTTCACAAATTTATGGTTTTGGCCTCTAAATTTAAAGATCTTGCTATAAATATTCTTGAAAAATTACTTATGGGGGCTATTATCGCTAAATTGCCTTCGAATTGGAATGATTATAGGAAGAGATTGTTACATACATATGAGGATTTTAATTTGGAACAAATATATAGGCATTTACGGATTGAAGAGGAAACTCGGATCCGTAATAAGAGCTATAATGAGGCATCTAGCTCCAAAATAAATCATGTTTCTGATTCTCAGAAGGGAAAGAGAGGCCAAAAGAGAAAGGGTAATCATACCCATAATAATCCCAACAATAACAAGAATGGTAAGAAGAATTGGCCTGATCTTGTTTGTTATAATTGTGGTGATAAAGGACACATAAAATGATTCTGTAAAAATTAAGAAGAAGACTGATGACCAAAAAGAAAGTGCAAACATGATAGAAAAGGTGGAAAACAATGAAATTGATGCCATGCTTTCAGAGTTGCAAATTGGTATATATGATCCACGAGATGTATATGGCAACAACAACCACAACAGATGATTGTTGGTATGATTCTGGTGCAACCATTCATGTTTGCAACAACCGGGCACCTTTCAAGGCATACACCGAATTCGCTCTAGATCATTTCATTTTGCTCGGTGATTATCATTCTTTCAAGGTTCAAGGCATTGGAACAGTGGAACTTCAATTTACTAGTGGAAAGAAAGTGACATTATCTAATGTTCTACATGTACCAAGCTAAGGATTAGAAAGAACTAAGTATCTGATTTTGTGTTATGTAAAAAGGGTTAATGGCCATCATAGAATCTAACAAAGTGATCTTATCCAAGGCGGGGGAATTTGTTGGGAAGGGTTATGTTTGTGATGGTATGTTCAAACTATCTATTAACAAAGTTGAATGTTCCAATTATTTCTTTGTCCATAATGTAGAATTTTCTGATTTTGATTTATGGCACAACCGACTAGCACATATTAGTTATAGAACCATGAAAGTTATGTCTAAAAATCATATGATTTTTTATAGAAATGCACATAAAAATATATGTGAAATATGTGTTCAAGCAAAAATGAAAAGAAAACCATTTTCAAAGGTAGAACGAGATTATGAAATTCTAAAACTAGTTCATTCAGATATTTGTGAGTTAAATGGAAATTAACTAGAGGTAGAAATAGGTATTTCATAACTTTTATAGATGATAGTTCCCGTTATACTTATGTTTATTTAATGAGAACTAAAGATTGGGTCTTTGATATGTTCAAATGTTACAAAGCAGAAGTTGAATTACAAAAGGATAAGAAAATTAAAATTTTAAGAAGTAATCAAGGTGGAGAATATTTTCCCATTGAATTTACTTCCTTTTGCGAAAATCATGGAATTATACATCAAGTAAGTGCTCCATATAGACCACAAAAAATTGGTGTGGCAAAGAGAAAGAATGGTGTTCTAGTTGATATGTTAAATGACATGCTTGTTAATGTTGATTTACCATTGAATTTATGGGGTGAAGCTTTATTAACCGCATGTCATGTATATAATAGAGTCGTCCCTTCTATGAGAAATGGAAAAATAAAAAACCTAATGTTAGTTATTTCAGGGTATGGGGTTGTCTTGCATATTTTAAGGTCCCAGAACCCAAGAAAACTAAGTTAGGACCAAGAGCTTTGAAAAGTGTATTTGTAGGATATGCTAAAAATTCAAAAGCGTATGGACTTTTTGATTTGGAGTCAAATATTATTGTGGAATCTAGAGATATAGATTTTTTTCGAAAATAAATTTCGAGCTGATTCTACAAATAATGACAGTTCAACACTAGTACCACAAAATATTGATGTTCCTATTCCTAAGTGAAAAAAGAGTTGTATCCGAGTCTTCTAATGAACCTAGAAGAAGTCAAAGGGCTAGGAAAGTGAAAATTTTGGGCCTAGACTTTATCAATTCACAAGTAATTTCCTTTCTTGTTGAGGGAAATAGGAATGAAGTTACAAATAAGATTCCTATTTTACTTAATGTAGAAAAAGATGAAGCCAAGACTTTCAAAGAAGCAATGGCTTCAAGAAATTCGGCTTTTTGGAAAGAGGTGATAAATGATGAGATGGAATCCTTGATGTCTAACAAAACTTGGTATCTCACGGTTGCCTCAAGGTTCCAAAGCTATTGGTTGCAAGTGAGTGTTTAATTAAAATAATTTATAATAGTGATGGATCCCTTTTATGTTTCAAGGTTACACTAGTGACACATGGTTTCACCCAAAGAGAAGGGATTGATTATTTAGACACTTACGCACCAGTGGCTAGAATAACATCCATTAGAGTGTTGTTGGCTCTAGCGTCTATATATGGTTTGCTTATGCACCAAATGGGTGTAAAAACAACCTTCTTAAATGGTGACTTACAAGAAGAAGTGTACATGAAACAACCTGAAGGTTTTGTATTACCTAGAAACGAGAACAAAGTTTGCAAACTGATTAGATCTGTGTATGGATTGAAAAAAGCACCTAAACAGTGGCATGAGAAGAATAATGGTAGAGTTGTTGCTCAACTTGAGTATGCAAGTGTAATAGGTAGTCTAATGTATGCCTCGACGGTACAAGACCAGATATTGCATTTGCAGTTTGTAGACTTTCAAGATTCACTTGTAATCTTTGTTTAGAACATTGGAAAGCAATTGGAAGAGTCCTTGGTTACTTAAAAAGAACTTAAAAACTTGTTGTATACTATAATAAATTTCCAACTGTTCTAGGGGATTATTCGGATGATAGTTGGATGACTGGCACTTGTGATAATAAATCTACATCCGGTTAGATTTCTATGCTTGGTGAAGGTGTTATTTCTTGGACTTCAAAGAAACAAACTTATATTACGCACTCCATTATGGAGGCTGAATTTTTAACCTTAGCAGGAGCTGGCAAAGAAGCAGAATGGTTGAGGAATATCAAGTTGTGGCCACAACCTATGTCAGTCGTTTCTTGTATTGTGACAATGAGGCTACGTTGTCTAGAACTTATAATTAGATTTATAATGGGAAATCTAGACACATTAGTCTAAGCATGTGTATGTACGACAGTTAATATTCAACATAATCATAATTGTTGTATATGTTCGGTCTTGTAATAATTTGACAGATCCTTTCACAAAAGGACTTCCATGGGATGTAGTTTCTCTAATGTCCAAGGAGATCGGACTTAGACCACTATGTTAGAGCCAGCAACAACTGAAACCTAACCTTTTATATCACTACCACTATATAAAGGTTCAATGAGGTAAGAACAAGTTGTTAATAACTGGCTAGAATACTAGTTTTATTGCTTAAGTTAGTATATAATTTTGAGGGTGAGTATTACACTCTTAATGGAGTTACTACTAATGTAGTTGAACTTCACCTATATGAACATATGAGGTGGTGCCGCTTCAAACAAAGTTTATGGTCAACATTTGTAGATGTCCATGAAAACTAGGATGAGCACATGGCCATAATAGTGCTAACGTTCTATGAACGATATCTAATAGAGTTGTGTGTGTATTTCATCTGGTATATGCATATGAACTTATGGCTCAAATGCTCCAAGCCACCACTATTTTCGCTTATACTTTGGTAAGTAACATTACTTGAAGGTTCATATCGAAAGATACCTTTATTTATACATAATTTTGTTGAGATTTCAAACACCTATATGTAAAGCCTAGCGGGGCATTCTTGAGGTTAGTCTTTAATATGGTGTTTGGGAAGAGTATGGGAAATAGGAAGTCCCGCATTGGAATAGTATGAGGAATAGACATACTTTATATTACCAGAGCCCACATGTATTGTATGAGTATTTGAAGGGAACCAATGTCTGCTATGTGTTATAATTGTATACTAAATATAATCGTGCAATTAATTAACTTAATCACAAATTATTATTTTTTAATTAATTGCACCTTTTCGCTAACCATCACGTCCCTTGGTGATAGATGACAATAACTGCCGTCATCTGGATATATTTATACACACTTACGATGCTCTTGTAACAATTACTCTTCATCTTTTATTTTTCTCTCAAAAATCTGTTCATAGGGAAATCTGATGGAAATTGCTACCATTTGATTTCACAGTTACGAAAATCCTAGAGGTGTATTAGCCATTAACTCTTAGCAATCTTGATAGTGGGTGTAACACCCCGATAATTCTCTCTTTCCAAAATACCTTTTCAATATAAAATTTAGAGAATCATCAAAGCATTATCGTCCGTGTGATAACGTATCGGCTTATTCAGAATTTTGCAGCGGAAAACATATAACTGAACTTTAGAATTGAAATATAATAATTAACGAAATAACTTTAAAACCAACAACACTGTTAACTTTAACTTCGAACCAAACTTAAATGTGAATGTATCTACTATAAAACAATAAATAGATCAATCTGTTACACAAGCTTTCCATTCCCAAGTCTCCATGATGCAACATATGCACACATGTAGATGTCAATGTACTAAAGAATCTGCTCATCAAGAATGAGTCATCGCAGGATCAATAAGGCAAAGCCATGATCAAGACATACAAACAAAGCACGTAATCAGCAAAGCTGAGTACTACATAATAATAATTAAACGTTCCTAACATGATACTAATAAATATAACCAAAGATAAATAACAATATAACAATCTGCAGATAACTTTTACTGAACTAAACTTTAATAATCTTTTTATTACTTTAATAGAATAATTATTGGACCGAGTTGTCTCATCTAAAACCAGCCTTCCCTTTGGAAAACGAAATACGGGCGCGACTCTGTATTCCATAATGGCCTAAGATATCGAGGAACCTTTTAATAAAAATAGGAACTGTGATCAATCCAATTCCCAGAAAAAGTCATGGCACGACCACCATGAACCCCAACTTCTGATTGTCCAACTTCAGACGTGCACCAGTCTAAATTTTATTACTATCCAAGTTTCACTTTACATGATTTACCAATTATTACTTGTTATGACACACAAGCAATACAAACAATACATAATCAAACATTCACAACTTTATTCCTTTTTATCTTAGGATTAAATAAGTGATCATACAGCTTACAACCCAAGATTAATTCCATATTTAATCCAATCCCTTTAATTTAACCTAGCCAACAACCAACTTAACTTTCAAAGGTAGAAATCATCAACTTACCAAATATGGCCCACAATCCTCATAGAGTAGTGAAAATAATAATATAAGGGAACACATGATCCAACTGATAAATATATTAATTCACCCATGTGAATTAATAAATAAAGTTTCCGACTAACATGCTTGCATCAATATTCCATGTAAACATGATATGAATCTCATAGTTGAATCTCATACTTAATATGTTCGCACACATGCATAAAAACATGTAAAATTCAATCATAATAGCAATCATATATGAACTCACAAAGTTCCTATACATGATACTACATAACTTTTCCTTCCTACAATCATGATACTTTATCAAACAACATATAGGTATGTACGTACCTTGTGTAGAAAAATTGATAGGCCACTTTTAGCACTTTAAAGGTCGCCTATAGAGTAATCTCCGCTTAAAACAACCAATAGAATTTATAATCAATACTCCAAATAAATTCCAACAACTTTAAAATACTTTAAATCCCCTTTCAAGATATTTAAAAGTTTTTTTTATCATTAAAACTTCAATTACTCATATTCCCTAGCATAGTACTACTATACTAGTCATGAAAACCCATAAAACTCCATTAATAACAATCTTTCTAAAATTTCAGCAACTTATAAATTATTAAAACTCTCTTTAAATATACTTAAAGATGCTTAAATTCATAAGTTAAATCAGTTTCATAGTTTATAACATGCTACTATGATTTTCCAATCTTTAATACCCTAGAAATCCATGCTTTGATAATAAAAACCCAATTTAAACATAATAATCAAATCTGAATTTTATTTTTTCAATGCATAATTTATATAATCATAGATTCATCACTAAAACAGTAATTTAAAACTTCTAATCATAATTAGTACTTAAAAAATCATAAAAATATAATTTTTAATCAAAACTTAAGGAAGAAGAAAGAAGGAACGAAAGGAAAAAAAAACTCACGTGGAAGGAAGAAAGAGAGTGGCCGAGTATTGTGAGTGGGATGAGAGAGAATATATTTTTGTGGGTAAAATATTTGGGCTTAATGATATTTATAGGCAAGCTTTCCTTTTGAGCTTAGGAAAAGGCAATTGGATCCTGAGTAGGATAGGATAATAAATAGGATTGATGAATAAACTCCTAACATTAATAGAAGTTCTTTTTCCTAGTCTAATTAGTATTTGGATTCCTCAATATCATTTAAAATCCTTTTTCAAATACAAATAGTATTTCAAATATTTTTCAAAGCATGCCTTAACAAAATATTTTAACTTCCTTAAATCTTTAAAATAATTTCTTTGACTTTCAAAATAGTCAACTTTTTAAATAAATAAATTATTTTAAACTAAATTATATTTAAATATAAATATATATATACCAAAATATCTTTTTAAAATCCATAAATTTAGGGGGGATTACAGTGTGGGCAAATAAAACCAAAAGGATAGTGTTATGGCTGAATTTTTTGACAGGATGACATTGACACGATAACACGATGACATGATGACGTAATACCATATGACGTGATGACATAGAAGAAGCAACTCGAAGACACGGCGAAAGATGCAAGGATAAGGGCAGTGCATTGAATGGTAACAATCCAGCCAAATAAGGAAAGAGTATTATAGGCCATAAATTCAGTCGTTAAAAGAGACAACGTTAAGACGCTGGAGCGTAAGAAGATTCCCCATGATTCAAGCGTGAAGATTAAATGTAATAATTAGTGAATTTATTTTTGTATTCGTTGGGGGAAAAGCCAAAGAAAAAAGAAGGCATATAAAAGAGAGAGAGAGAGGTCATTGTCATGTTTTTTATGCAACATTGTGAGAAAGACATTAGTGTGAACTAAGCATTCTTGTAAACGACGATCAGTCACGAAGAAAGATAGTGAACTATATTAGTTTGGTGGATCTCCAACCACCCGCGGTTTTTTACCCATCTTCATTGGGGTTTTCCGCGTCACCACTTTTGTGTGTTCATCCCCTTTGACTCCCCTTTGAATTCTTTGTCGCATCGACTTTAACATCATCTGGTTGACACGTCCCACAAACTTCAATTTCATCAAAAGTGATAAATTTTAGCATAAACAATTTGGCTCCCACCGTGGGGAATAACCAGACCATCTACTATTCAAAATCCGTCAAATGGGAGAAACACCTAACCTCGAGGAAATGCGAAGGCAGTACGAACAAATGAGAGTAGAAATGCTCGAAATAAAGCAAGCTAACGAGCGTCTAACTACCGACTTTACGACATCGCAGGAGAGGATCCAGAAATTGCAAGAGGAGTTAGCATCGTCCAAGGCTTCGAAAGTCCACGTCGAGAAAATCTGAATGACATCCCTTTGGGGGAACCTTTCTAGTCAGATGATGAAGAGCCTGAGACGACGAGAACCCGAGGATGAAGAGCCCTTGAACAATGAAGAGAACAACCAAGGCGAAGGAGAAGCGAATCTTATGACAAAGCGCATGGCTCAAATCGAAAAGCAAAACAAGCGCTTGATGAAGCTCATGTCCCAGCTCCCTGGAGCCCCAACACCAGGCATCGTGGAGCATCCCGACAAGTATGCAGAGTCACCCTTCGTCGACAGGATCTCAAGGGCCTCTCCCCAAGAAGCTCAACCTGCCTACCCTACTGCTAGTTATGATGGTTCAACCGATCCAGGCGAGCACGTCGCGCATATAAGAACGGATGTGGCAAGCGTCAATCCCTCATTTGGTGAGGCCTGCATGTGCAAGTCTTTTGGACCACGCTCACCGGTCCCGCTCTCAAGTGGCTCGGTCTCTCAAGCCAGGAAGCATTGGCAATTTCTCCACCCTAGTCAATAAGTTCTATGAGAATTCGAAGGCAGTCGCAGCCTGGAAAAGCAGACGAGCGACCTATATGGCGTCGTGCAAGGACCCAAAGAATCCGTTCGCGATTATTATAATCGCTTTAACAAAGAAATGATTAGCATTAAAGATCTTGATACTAAGACTGCTATTGAATGTTTCAGGAAAGGATTAATCTTGCGATCGAAGCTATACAACCGTTTGACGAAGTACCCGTGCCAGACGTTTGAGGAAGTCAAGTCGCGAGCGTTAGCACAGATGAGGTTGGAGGAAGACGATGCCATCCTCAACACCATATCCACCCGACGCGCACCAGATACTCCTGCTGACCGGAAGGCTTTCGTCCCTAAGAAGAACAACTGGCGAAGTCACCCTTATAGCCGTTCAAACCAGGTAAAATGTTACTGACGTTGTCGAAAGTGCAGGTAACAGCACGAGGACGGAGTCGCCAACCTTCCCTGCTCTAGACTCCTACGGATTTTCCGTTGACGTCGGAGGTGTCGTGAATGCCTTATCCAAAATCGGAGCGCAAGTTCGTTGGCCAAAAAAGAGCAATCGTCCGGAAGCGCAAAAAGATCAAACAAAGTGGTGTCAGTTCCATCATGACCATGGCATAAGACGGAGGAGTGCATTGCGCTGCGACGAGAAGTTGCGTTCATGCTCAATAAGGGCATCTTAAGGACCTCTTGAGCGACAAAGGTAAAGCGTCCTTCGAAGAAATACCGCAGTCCGACCCTCCTGCGTCGCCCACACACGTAAAGGTAATCAACGTCATCTTGGTGGATCTGATGTATGTGGACTAACGTATTCCGCAGCCAAAAGGCTAGCAAGAGAGGGTACCCCCTCGTCCGCCGTTTATAAATCTTGCAGGTCAGCTGAGGAAGCGCAAGCTCGAACGATGGCGATAACCTTTGACGATGACGACGTCTGCGACGTGGAGCATCATGAGGATTAGTCATATCCCTGACTGTCAGCAACTGCTTGTTGAAGCGAGTGTTGGTCGATGGGGGCAGCTCAGCCAACATCATATTCAAAAGCGCCCTCGAAGGTATGGGTCTGTCGATAAAGATATTACTAAAAATCTACTGTTTTAGTAGGTTTCAGTGGAGAGGCTCAACATACTTCGGAGAGATCACACTGCCAACGCTAGCCAAAGGCGTCAACCTCCCAACCAGGTTCAACGTTGTGGACTGCCCGTCAGCGTACAATATCATTCTCGTACCCCATGGATACATAAGATGAAGGCCGTCCCTTCAACCTATCATCAGTCCTGAAGTTTCCTACCAAATGGGGCGTCCAAGAAATAAAGGGCGAGCAGAAGTCTGCAAGGGAATGCTATAGTTCGTCACTCAAACCCCCAAAAGCGACTATCTAGCAATTAAAGGATGGGTCAGCGCCCGACGCGCCAGCGAGCAGGACGTGGATGAAGTGATGCTCGATCCATCCATCCCGATCGTGTCTTCGAATCGGAGCGACATTTCGCAAGAGATACGAGGTCAGTTAGTCGATTTTTGAAAGCTAACCAAGATTGTTTTGCTTGGTCCCATGAAGAATGACAGGAATCAGTCCTGACGTCATCACGCATAAACTCAACGTCGACCCCGCTCACAAGCCTGTAAAGCAGAAAAGACGCAAGTTCGCTCCTGAAAGGAACCAAGTCATCAATGAAGAGGTCCAGAACTGATCGATACCGGAAAGATCCGCGAAGTAAAGTACCCAGATTGGCTAGCCAACAGTCGTGGTGGTCAGCAAAAAGAACGGGAAGTGGAGAGTCTGCATCGACTTCACAGATTTAAACAAAGCATGTCCCAAGGATCCATTCCCTCTCCCTCATATAGATGCAATGGTCGACGCGACGGCAGGTCACGAGCTTTTAACGTTCATGGACGCGTATTCCGGGTACAACCAAATATTGATGCATCCGGACGACCAGGAAAAGACCGCTTTGTTACTGATAAAGGTATATATTGTTACAAGGTTATGCCTTTTGGTTTGAAAAATGCAGGTGCCACGTATCAGCGACTGGTTAATCAAATGTTTAAAGATCAACTGGGTGACACTATGGAAGTGTACATAGACGATATGCTCGTCAAATCCAAGCGAGCAGGCGATCACATTCAGCATCTGTCGGAGGCTTTCGACGTATTACGAAGGTATGACATGAAATTAAATCCTACTAAGTGCACCTTTGGAGTGTCCGCAGGAAAATTTCTAGGGTACGTCGTGACGCAACGAGGAATTGAAGCCAGCCAAGATCAAATAAAAGCCATCATCAACATTCAGTCCCCACGAAGCGTCAAGGAAGTGCAAAAGTTGACCGGTCGTGTGGCTGCGCTAAATCGTTTCATATCCCGGTCATCTGAGAAATGTCATCTATTTTATGACGTCCTAAGAAAGAACAAGGGCTTTGAGTGGACGCAACAACACGAAGACGCGTTGCAAGAGCTGAAAAGTTACTTAGCATCGCCGCCATTGTTGTCAAAGCCAAATATCGGGGAAACGTTGCAGCTCTATCTGCGGTAAGTAACGTGTCCGTAAGCGCTGTCCTGACGCGGGAAGCGGAGAGCCAGCAGCTACCAATCTACTATGTTAGTAAGTCTCTGCCAGACGTGGAGACCATGTATTCACATTAGAAAAGCTCATTTTAGCCATAGTCGTAGCTGTTAAAAAGCTTAGGCACTATTTCGAAACACATACTGTTGTCGTTATGACTAATTATCCTATCAAGTCTGTCTTGCGACACCCGGAATTGACAGGTCGCATGAGCAAGTGGGCAATAGCACTCAGCGCGTACGACATCCAGTTTCATCCAAGAACCGCTGTCAAGTCACAAGCTTTGGCAGATTTTGTGGCAGACTTTAGCCCAGAGCTAGAAAAGCTCGCAGACGACGAAGTCGCAAGGATTAATCAAGTGAACGACGACTCTTGGATATTGTTCGTTGATGGATCTTCTAATTTTCGTGGTGCAGGTCTAGGCATTGTGCTAAAGTCACCACAAGGGGGCAAGATAGTACGAGCCATTTGCTGTGAATTTAGAGCGACGAATAACGAAGCCGAGTACGAGGCGCTCATAGCCGGAATGACGTTAGCAGAGGACATGGGAGCAAAAGCATTGAAAGTCTTCAGCGATTCACTGTTGATAGTCAGCAAGTCAAAGGCGAATTCGCAGCAAAAGACTCTAAAATGGCCATGTATTTAGAAATAGCTCAGAGTAAAAGTAAAGTGTTTAATTCATTTGACATTTTGCAGATACCTAGGGATCAAAATACGCAAGCAGACGCATTGGCCAATCTCGGATCTTCTTTAAGGAGATGTTCGTTTACATCCGTCCCTATTGTTCATTTGACAAGCCCTGCTATCGTAGGAGCGTCGGAGACGCTGTCACAACAACGACCGGTCAGCCTCGAGAAATCATGGGTCGTCAGCAATGTTGATAGTCGCACCAGAAAGCGACCCTGACGCGAGGAAGTAAGTGTCAGTTGGACAAAACCATTTTATGATTTCCTTGCTAACGATGTCTCCCAACAGATAAGGCGGAAGCACGCAGAATTCGATCCAAGGCGTCGCGATACGTACTCATTCAAGGAGTACTATTCAAAAAATCTGCCGCGGGCCCCTACCTACGTTGTTTGGAAAAGGAGCAATGGGGGCAAGTCCTGAAGGACATGCATGACGGCACTTGTGGAAATTATTCAGGAGGACGCAGCTTGTCCAATAGAGTATTGCGCATGGGCTATTATTGGCCAACAATGAGGAAGGACGCAATAAGGTAGTCGCCAAATGCGATAGTTGTCAACGACATGCAGGTATGACGCACAAACTTTGAACTTTTGCATCCTACTCTAACACCTTGGCCTTTCATGAAGTGGGGCATGGACATAGTTGGTAAATTACCTCCAGCCCCAGGTCAGAAGGTCTTTGTGTTGGCGCTAACTGACTATTTTTCTTAGTGGATTGAGGCAGGATCTTTTCAACAGGGACGCGATAAGGAAGTGATTTCCTTTATATACACTAACATCATTTGCAGATTTGGCGTCCCGTCCGAGATAGTATGCGACAATGGATCGCAATTCATCAGCAACGAGACAAGACGCTTCTGCGATGAATGGGGCATAGTGCTGCAAACGTCAACGCCAAGATACCCGCAAGCCAATGGACAGGCTGAGTCCAGCAAAAAAACGATCATTAACTCTTTGAAGAAGCGGCTCACAGCCAAGAAAGGTAAATGGGCGGAGGCGTTGCCTTCCATCTTATGGGCTAACCGCACGACACCGCGCACCGCTACCGGACATACTCCGTTTTCACTAGTCTATGGTTGCGAGGCTGTCCTGCCTTCGGAGGTGAGCGTCCCAACTGCGAGATGCAGCCTAGCGACGGAGCGACAGAACAGCGATGAGTTGATAAACAACCTAGATACCATTGAGGAGTTGCGCGACTCAACTTTGGTGCGCATGGCGGCTCAGCAGCAAATAGTAGCGAGGAGCTTTAACAAAAACGTCCAAATCAAATCTTTCGTCGAAGGAGATTGGGTCCTAAGGAAAGTATTCCAAAACACACAAGAGGCTAACGCTGGTAAGCTAGGTCAGAAGTGGGAAGGACCATATCAATTCAGTAAAGTAGTAGGCCATGGAGCCTACCAATTGGTACGACGTGACGGAAGCTCCGTACCACGTAGCTGGAATGCCACACACCTCAAACGATACTACTTCTAAAGCTAAGTGATACGCTCTGTTTTTTTTTAAAAAAAAACAAAAAAAAAAACACATATATAAACATAGAGATATAGAATAGATGGCAAAACTACACTAGTAGAATAAATGTTATTTGCTGCGGTGATATTGCTGCGGTTTTACCCATACACAGCAATATATCACGTAAAAATAAATATAAAATATGAAATAAAGATATTGCTGCGGTTCCTTCTTAAAACCGCAGCAATATAGTATCTACCGAAATTTTTTTGAAAAAAATTTGACTATTTAACCAAATATATTGCTGCGGTTTTTGTCAAGAACCGCAGCAATATATTAAAATAATATTAAAAAATAATATTTTAATATACTGCAGCGGTTGTTGGTTAAAACCGCAGCAATACTATAAAAAAATATAAAAGGCGCGTTAGGGTTTGTTTCCCTCTCATTCTCTCAATTCTCACCAGCCGTTTCTTTCATTCTCTCAACCTTAACCTCTCTCATCTCTCTCAACGTCTACCCGCGGCACGTTCTCTCTCAACCTCTCATCTCACTCAACGCAATCACCGACGATCTTCACGCGTGAACGGAGCACATCTCTCTCAAGCACATCAGCACGCGTGAACGGAGCGATCTTCGTCGTCCACCTTCGAACAGAGCGACGCGATGAAGCTGTTCGATCCAGATTGTTCGTCGATCTGAATTTCAGTGGTGTTGTTTATCCGTTCTTATTCGTCGGCCCACCGGCCATTCTTCTTCGTTGGCCCACCGTCTTCCGTCAACCTTCAGACGAAGCTACGCGAACCGTCACCAAGCAAACGGAACCTTCGTCAACCAAGCGACGAAGCTACGCGAACCATCACCGCCTTCCGTCAACCTTCGGACGAAGCTATGCGAACCATCACCGACCATCAGCGACCATCTTTTAGTGTAATTTGGATTTTTTGTCACGAAATTCTGTATCCAGATCTTCATTTTTTTGTCATTTTGTCATTTTGGTTGAGATTTTGTATTTTGCGATTTGAATTTTGTATTTTTTTTTGTTTTTTAGATCTGAATTTTGTTTCATGTAATTTCATTTTCGCCAGATCTTTTTTTTTTGTAGTTTTTTTTAATTTCTCTTTTATTTCTGTTTTGTTTAATTTTCTGGTAATTTCACCAGATTTAGAAATTTTTTGTTATTTCATATTCTTTCTTTTCATCTTTTAGTTATTTTTTTTTTATGATAAGTTATCGACTCTTGATTATGAGATGTCATCTTGGATAGTGAATGGATCAATTGTCAAGTTTTAATATCTCAAATTTGATAGTAAAATACAAAAAAAAAAAAAATTGTTTTTGCTGTACCAGTAGTATTGCTGCGGTTTTTAGGCAACAATCGCAGTAATATGCATATTTTTCATTTTAAATATAACATATTGATGCGGTTTTCCTTAGGAACCGCAGCAATATCCTTTATTTTTCTGATATAGAATACAAATATTGCTGCGGTTTTACCCAAAAACCGCAGCAATATTTGAAGATATTGCTGCGGTTTAAAACCACAGCAATATAATTAATACCTATTGCTACCCCCTTAATTGTTGTGCGCCGAAAACCGCAGCAATAAGCCACTTTTTAACCGCAGCAAATAGCATTTATTCTACTAGTGCTATTTTATTTTCTGTCGCTAGCGACCATAGTGTTCTCTCACTGGGTATTTGTTAAGTTGCAGGCAAATTGTTTCCATCCAACTTATTTAACGTCCCAACGATTCTCACAAGGCATTAGATAGACTTGCATCTTGCCACCATACAAAGTGTTTCGGCCACTATTGCCTCAGCCGACGCGACGATAGGGGCACAATCATTTTAAAGTCATAACTACTTTTGACATTTCAGCCATCCCCCCGACGGACACATGTAAGTTTTATGTATTTCCTATGTGTATTCTAAAAGTCGTTTAGTCCAAACGATACGTCTGAACGACCAATGATGACTTTTATTAAGTCCAAACGATACGTCTGAACGACCAATGATGACTTTTATTCAGTCCAAACGATACGTCCGAGCGACCAAAGATGGCCTACTGGACGCCTGACTAATCCTCTAGAAACGTCGGAGTAACGACTGAGACACATGCATGTGACACACAGTAGAGGCATAAGATTATCTATGTTAAAAATTCAAAAGTAACAAAGTAAACGATAGAAATTAAAAGAGTTATGGTCACCCCCATAGGTGACCCAAAAGTATAGTACAAACAGTCACTCCCATGAGTGACTTAAAACATAGTTTGATTAAAAGTTTAAACGAAAGAGGCATGATGTAAGGAACTAAGAAATTAAACGTCAGGGATCTTCTCAGCTTCCTTCTCCTTTGACGCTTCAGCTGGCAAGATAGTGGCTGGGGCTTCCTTCTCAGTCTCAGGTCAGGTGGCACATCTGACGCTATGAACCCAGCACAATACGGGGCGTTTTCATCAACCTTTGATGAAGAATCTGCCGTCGCAGCTAAGTCCTCCTCATCCATAAGATCTTTCATTGACCCCATGAATTGGATGTATAGGTCAATGTCCTTTTGCGGCGTCCATGACGCTGTCTTCTTCATCAGAAACTGGTGCATCAGCTTGGCCCTAACCCTAGTTGTCACCTCAGCCTCAAGAAGGTCCATCTCGTTCTTCTGAGCGTCAATACTCGCCTGGAGAGCCGTGATCTCCTGACGTGAAGACTCTTCCAGCGTAGTTGCCCTCTGCCTAATTTCTTCCAGCTCCTCCCCATTTTTCTTCAGAGTTTCCTTCATCTCCTTCATAGTCTCCTTGCAAGACTCCAACTCAGCACCTTTGGACTTCGCGTTCGCTTCTGCTTTCTCCATTCTCTGCTTCATGGACAAATGACCCTTCAGCAGATATGAGATCTCTCCTTTTGCCATTAAGAGATGTTGGGAAGACTGCGTAAAAGAAAGAGGATAGATGTCATTCAGATGATAGGTGTCATTAACATAGCAGCATAGTGTCCAAGACAAGGGTAAAGCAAATGTCCATACCTGGAATAGGAGCTCTAGCCCATCTGACATCATGCGAGGGAGAGTGTGATCTTTAATCCTTTCCATAGCGCTGGGGAAGAGGAACCTGTCGGCCTCCGGCCATATGGACCTCTCCAACGACATGAAGTCGTTAGGGACGGTCACGGAATAGGAAGTCCGCTCTTGTCTGGAGGGGCTAGGAAGTCAGTCTTGCGCGTCTTGGACGCGACGTCGTGTTCGTCGTCCAAGTGAACGACGACCGCCGTGTCCTTTTTAGACGACGGTGATGCAGCGTCAGCGGAGGACTCCCTCTTGCGCTTGCGCAGCAGTTCAGCCAGCGCCTGACCATCCAAACTCCCCCTAGGACGCGACTGAGATGAACCTGTCCAGGAAAGGTTAAAACGTCAGTATGAAACCGTCCCCAGTAAAAGTCCTACCCATGAGTAAAGTAAAGAAATATATAGAATCACCAGAAGCCATAGATGAACAACTGTCTTGAGAAGCAAAAAGAATATTTCTAAACTGCCTGTCCTCCTCTGACACCTTCAGAAACTTGTCACAAAGACTTTGAGACTCGTCGCGATGCGACATCAATTTTGGGTTAAGACCTGCAGTAGAAACGATGTAAGAGTGGTGTTAACGACGCATCACGAATTTAGAAAAACTGAAAACAAACACACCTTCGCTATTTCAACCACTAACCAGAGAAGCCCCGACTTCCCCTAGCGACGATCTCTTCACAAACACAAACCTGTTTTTCCAATCTCTGTCGTTTGACTGCATCCCCCAACCAGAGGCTCTAACCTCGCCTTTGCATGCAAGGCTATCCTATTTTTTGCCTTAACTCCAATCTCATAATGTAACAGCAAGTCGTGAAGGGTGAAGGCTTCGTCCCACGACGCCGTCACCCTGTCGATGACGCTCAGGATTCTCCAGACTTGGGGCATAATCTGCCCTGGGCTGATTTGGTAAATCTGCATCAGATCCCTTGCCAAAGGGGTGAAGGGAAGTCTAAGACCTATTTTGAAAGGGTATTCATAGAGCACTACCCACTTTTGGGGACACAATTCTGGGGGTTCGTCAGGTTCAACATTTCTAATGACAGTACTCTCAGGCAAATTTTCTAAGTCTAGAAACCTTAAAAGGTCATCTTCTGACATCGTTGACAATTCGTCCTCATTCTCTACCCTTAGTTCTACAGCTTTTTCTTTTGATTTCTCTTGGTTTTTCACGAAAGTCCTAATACTGCGTCTACTAGGCGCCATGAGAGCAGTAGAGGAAAGAGAAAGTAGAGCGAATCAAAGGAAAAAATGAACGAAAAAGTGCGAAATTACCTGGTGTCAGCGATCGGTTTTTCGAGGAAGAGAGTAAAGGAAGTTATGGAAGTTGCCTTACTTAAAGAGAGAGAAAGATTTGGTGAAGTTAGAATAAAAGTTATGATTTTCTCAGCCGCTTAAGTCATTTATGCCAACAGTGAGCAATCATGACAACCGTGCCAACGGTTATAATTAAAACGGCTATTTAAAAAAATAAAACTACCTTTTATATTTTGAGACTCTTGGACTGCCAAAAATAACCGCTCAAAACATATCTCCTTTCCTTCCATGCGTTTCTTTGGAAATCTTTTTAAAATTGACAAGGGCGAGATTTCTTGTGATTTGTGATATCTTAATGACTTGGGTAGAATTTCATTTGATTCATTGTTTTTTTTAACAATTGTCTCATGGGCTTTGTGCCACCCCAACTCAACAATTGGGGGTAAACTGTTATGGCTGAATTTTTTGACAGGATGACATTGACGCGATAATGCGATGACATGATGATGTAATACCATCTGACGTGATGACATAGAAGAAGCAACTCGAAGACACGGCGAAGGATGCAAGGATAAGGGCAGTGCATTGAATGGTAACAGTCCAGCCAAATAAGGAAAGAGTATTATAGGCCATAAATTCAGCCGTTAAAAGAGACAACGTTAAGACGCTAGAGTGTAAGAAGATTCCCCATGATTCAAGCGTGAAGATTAAATGTAATAATTAGTGAATTTATTTTTGTATTCGTTGGGGAAAAGCCAAAGAAAAAAGAAGGCATATAAAAGAAAGAGAGAGGTCATTGTCATGTTTTTTACGCAACATTGTGAGAAAGACATTAGTGTGAACTAAGCATTCTTGTAAACGACGATCAGTCACGAAGAAATATAGTGAACTATATTAGTTTGGTGGATCTCCAACCACCCGCGGTTTTTACCCATCTTCATTGGGGTTTTCCGCGTCACCACTTTTGTGTGTTCATCCCCTTTGACTCCCCTTTGCATTCTTTTGTCGCATCGACTTTAACATCATCTGGTTGACACGTCCCACAAACTTCAATATCATCAACAGTGATAAATTTTAGCATAAACAGATAGTGAATTTAACACGTCCCTAAATCCCCCAACCATTATTTTTAACAACAAATATCCAAGCTGACAACTCTTGAAGCATGATACTCTGGGTTAGTGATGAGCTTATAGACCCCAAGAACGTCACATTGGACCTGCAAATTGAAGTAACAACAATCCAACCAATCAGAAGACCCTATCTAATAGCCATTTATAATTTAACATCTTATGGATAACTAACATTAACCTTTTTGGAGAAGCCGGAAATCCATCTTCCTTTTGAGTCTCTAATGACACCACCCGCCCCACGATCGGAGCGTCTTTTTTCCATCTGACATCTATATATAATATCAAAGCATCCATCTTCGATGGCTTCCAAGAAACCATCTGGTTGAAGGAAGGACCATTAGAGAAAAGCATTAATGTTAGAGAATAAACCAGCCATCACCTTTTTGTAAAGCAAACAAAGATGGAAGATAATTAACTTAAAAAATGCTTTGAAAATATCTTTGTTCCCCAAACACATGCGATGAAGAGCAAACTTTAATTTCCAAATATCATTTTTTGGAAATATTAAAATTGAACTAATCCAACCTATTCATATTAAAAAAAAACTCATGAAATTCCCGACGAAAATGCTTTTCAAAATGTCAGGACCAAATAACAGTAGAGCGACAATCAAAGAAAAGACGGAGGAGATTTCGGGGTTGCCATTGCAAAGCACACAAATAGAGGAGAATGATGCAATCTAGACTAGAGAACTACGAGGCAAGAGGGAGAATTTTATGTTTGCAAATCTCGAGAAGTATTTTGCACTTAAAAGGAGCTTTAATCTTCCAAAGAGATTTCTAACCCTTGAAGAGCTCCTATCAAGACCTTGAAGCACATGAATATTGTATGCAAATTAGACCTTGAAATTTCCACTATTGCTATAGTTCCAAATGTAATCATCTTCAACCATATTAAAGAAAGCAATATGGTATCTTGAAATCAATTAGAGAATATCATGGGGGAGGAAGTATATAATGTGAGTCAAAACCCACTTCCTAATTTTTTATGACGTTAGCCACTCTCCAATTAGAAATGTGATCAAGGACCTCCTTAGTGGTGACTATGATAAGAGGGACATTCTTACCAATGGTACCACAAGGAGGCGTCCTTATCATTGTCAATTTCCCTAATTAAACATTTTTCATGCACATCTCTAACTCCAGTAATGTCTACATACAGGGGAGTGGTCATTTTCCGTTTAGGCTTGAAAAAGGAACCATTAGCCTAATATCTAGCTTTGAGGAGTCTCATCCACAAATTATCTTCCTCATTAATGATATTCCACCCAGGTTTGGCCATAAATGCCATGTTCTAAGTTTGCAATTGGCGATAATCAAGGCTCTCATCATGGATGGTAGGGATGAGAGTTCGATGTAAGGTTTGGATTAAGGACTAATCCAATTTGATCCGAACAAAATTTGGATTTCAGTTTTCCAATTCGAATCCAAACTAATTAGAGTTTGAACGATCTAATCCAATCCGAATTTTCATACTCTAGATTGGATCCGATCCGAAAATCCGATTTTTTAAAACACTAATTAACTGATGTTAGGGTTTTAGGGGGAAAGGTTGAAGTGCTACGCCTACTGAGCTATGGACTAGGCTTTTTTTAAAAATAAATCAGTTAATCACTTAAGGCCAATCCAGATACATGATACAAGGCATATAACTATTTGGTTATATTGGATTTTTGGATCCAATTACCCTCAATCCAAACCGATCCGAAAATTCAATTTTGCAGAAAATCTCAATCAGAATCCAATCCGAACACATTTCAAATCCAATGCGAATTAATAATTTGGATAGGATTGGATTGAATTCGAAATTTATCCAAATAACTTTCACCCCTAATGAATGGGCTTGTATACTTCATTCCAAGCCAATCTTGAAATATAGTGAGATTTATTCACCTTGTTTCACAAAAACCTACGACGCTCCTTCTTGATGTCTTTCAAAATAAAAATAGGATTAAGAGAAGTTTGCATATATACCATAATTGGGAACGGTAGACACAATAGACTAGATAAGGGTACTCCTCCCGGCTAGGTTTATGAACTTACTTTGCCAACCTCTAATGGGCATATTCACCTTATCGAGAAGAACAACAACCTAGTCAACTCTTTTGAACTTATTAGGAATGATAGGATACCAAGATAAGTTCCAAAGCTAGTAGGCCCATTCATATTAAGGAAGCAATGAGAATTCTGTATCCATGAGGCATCTGGGGGGATACAATACATCAAATTCTTATCTTGTGGTGAAAAGGATGTACCTAATGAACACAAGGTAAATTTAGATTGAATCTGTGAAGATATGCATCTATATGATAGAGATAACATGCTTGAATGTATTGACTCTTTATTAGATGAGTGTCTTAAACTAAGTGAGGCATACATAAGTCGTATACGTGAGTTGAAGGTAAGAAAAACGAATCTGATATTGTTGTTGCTAGTTGTGATCACTTAGAACAAGTGTGTGTTGAGTTCAAGGATCAAGTAGTTGAGCTTGAAGTTGCACTTGACAAGTGTAAAGTCGAGTTAGAAATAGCTAAGTTTCCTTAGCTAAAAAAGGATGAGGATACTCCTAGTGATAGTGAAGAAAAGTTAATTGTTCCTTTTGTGCATGATTTATTTAACTTTCATGATCCCACAAATTTTGTTGCTTTTAAGAGTAAGGCAAGCACTCTAAGCAACTCTAATTTATTGCATGCTTTTAATTAATTAGTTGATGATGCGAAAGAATTGCATAGAGAATTTGTCATACTTAAGACGTCTCAGCTTATTTTTTTTTTCCCCGCAGGTCTTTTTGCTTAAGTTAGTAAGATGATTGATGAGTATGAAGGAAAAAATTGTGATTTGTACATTGAAATCAATTAATTGAATAAGGGAAAGCATAAAGTGGTTGTCAGCGTGTCAAATGACTCCATGATTTCAAAAATGGAGTGTAATACACCGTATTTTTGGGAGTTAGTTTTATAAATAAATAAAATATTAAGAACGGTTTTTTCACCATATACCCTTGACAAAATTTTTTTTGAACCATATACCCTTTCGACTTTTGAAATTCACCATATACCCCTCACGTCTCAAAAAATACATCAAACAACCCTTAATGACTAGCGGTGTTAAACTTCGTTAGTCATTAACCCCTAAATCTCCTTTAATCCTAATTAATTATCATAAACATAGCCCTAACCCTAACCTCTAATCTAATATTATAATCTAAACACCCCTCCCCCACCCCTCCCCTAACCCCAACCCCACCAGCCTACCCCCCTCCACAACCAACCCAACCCCACCCTCCCCCCACCCCGCAACCTCGCCAGCCCCCACCACTGCAACCTCACCTGCCCCCTTCCCACCCCCACCCCAAACCCTTTAATTTTCGCAATTCAGACAACCACCCCGCTGATTTTCACACCCATCCCCTGCGAAGGGTTAACTGTGAGATATCTGTAAAAAGACGGGGGCTCCCTGTATGAAAGCAGAGGACTTGATGAAAAGGTTGATGTAATATCGTGGCATTTAGAGCTCATTTGCATTCTACATATAACTCGCCTTGTCCCCATCACAAACAAACTGGAGTCATGCTTTGTGATTTGACAATTTCCTGTGACAATTCACTACGGTACTATCCCAAAAGAAAAATTGACCATGCTCATCAAGTAAACTTCAATTACACATAATTCGATAACATTCGCAGGCCATATAGTAGGGGGAGAGAAAAGTATAAAGTAAATAGAGTGACAGGGGGAAACTGGGGATTTATTGTGGCCACCGCACTATATCCTCTTCGATTTCCCAGACTTGTTGTGGTGGGGTGCGAAAATCCCGTGGGGTGGGGTGCGAAAATCACTAGTGGTGGGGAGCGAAAATCAGTGGTGGTGGAGTGCAAAAATTCAATGGGGTGGGTTGCGAATATCCGGTAGGGTGGGGGACGCGGGGGTAGGGGAGGGGGCTAGCGAGGTTGCGGGGATGGTGGGCTGGTGAAGTTGGGGTTGTTGGGGCTAATGGGATGGGGGTGGGTGGTTGGCTTTTAGGTTTAGTTAGGTTTTTAGAAATTGTTATTGTTTTTAGAAATATTTAGGGTTTAGGATTTAGGGTAATTAATAAGGTTTAGGAGAGATGAGGGGTTAATGACTAACGGAAGTCTGACACTGTCAGTCAAAAGGGTAATGATGTATTTTTTGAAAAGTAAGGGGTATATGGTGAATTTCAAAAGTTGAAAGGGTATATGGTGCAAAAACAAATTTGCCAGGGATATATGGTGAAAAAACCGTATTAAGAATGAAGTTGAAAGTATTTTTAATATTATTTAGGAAAAAAAAATTTGGGTAAGCCTATAGTTATAATTTAACTACAAAACCTACTTTTGTACCTAATTATATTAAAGTTTGGTTAAGAAATTGGAATTTGATTTGGAAACAGATCCTATTAAACCTAGGTTTCTCATGCTATAAATAAGAAAAAAACATAATCCTAATTTTCTCATAATCAGCCGTCCCCCCCCCCCCAAAGATTTTTCTCTCGACTCTTTTCGTTCTTCTTCCTCGTCACACCCCTTTCTCCCCCTCCACAGTACTTTTTTTTCTCCTCCCCTGAGTTCTCATCGGCCTTCAAGGCTTTCTTCGAGTGTGATCGCTGCTAGTGTGGTGTGCGAGGGTGTGTCGAGGCGAGTCGAGGGTGCTATAATGTGTGAGTGTGAAGCGTGTTCGAGTGTTGTCGGGTCGAGCGAGGGTGTTAACGAGTGTGCGAGCGGGAACTCGCGAGTTTGTGCGAGGTTGCACGTGTGTGCAGTCAAGCGAGGCTCGAATGTCGTCGATGTTATCGAGGGGGTTTCGAGCGAGGCTTTGAGTGTCGTTGCTAAGGTCGAGGCGAGGGTGCGACGCGAGGCTTTGAGTGGGGTCGTTGTTGTGCGAGTTGTGTGTGGCTCGAAGGTGTTTGCGAGCTAGTGGTGTGTGGCTCGACGGTGTTGTGCGAGTCGAGTGTGTTGTGAGAGGGTTGTGTGCGAAGGTCGAGCGACATGCGGTGTGTTGAGATTCGAGTGTGTGGCTGAAGTTGCTGCCGGAATTCCGTCACCGGTAATTGTCGCCGGCGAGTCACTTCGGTATGAAAAAAATAAAATTCTTCTTTCCTATTTTAGTTAAATTGTAAAAGTTGGTTTATTTAATTCGTATATGTATATCTTGGATTAAGTTTTATAATTATAAATAAAGTATGTAAAAAGTAGAATAAATGCTTATTGTTGAGGTCATTAGGTGGCCTATTTTGGCGTTTTGGCCGCGCAGCAATAGTTACATAATATATTGCTGCGGTTTTTAACCGCAACAATATTTCAATATATTGCTGCGGTTTTTAACCGCAACAATATTTCAATATATTGCTGGGGTTTCTACTTTCTAGCGTAAACCGCAACAATATAATTATTTTATATCATAAAAATTCAGTATATTATTGTGGTTTTTAGGGAAACCCGTAACAATATATTGTATTTTATAATAAAAAATAACACTAGTACGAAAACCATGATTTGTGTCAGATCCCAGACCATCATTTGCGTCGGATCTGCGTCTGACACCACAAGCCTCGACGCAAATAACCCAAGTAGATATGCGTCGGACTAGGATGCGACGCAACTAATAGACCATTTGCGTCGGATGTTTAAGGATGTTCGACGCACATGCCACCATTCCATCAGGGTCAAGATTAAACCATATGTGTCGGAGGTTGGGACCCATGCCACGCAGATGTCACACCTCATGCTGCCCAGGCATTGCCCCTTGTTTTTCATAATAAAAAGTGATTTGCAACGGACATGTCACCACATCCGATGCAAATCACTGCATTTCGTTAAAAAAAATATTTCATGAACCATTAGACTAGCACAACCCACAACAATAAAAACGAAAATAATGAAATTCAGCAAATAAAAAGCAAAAGAGAATGAATTTATACAGTAGAAGTTGGTTATTTTACCCACCCTAATTACAAAAAAATACATAAATTACAGGAAAAAAAATCAACAAGAGTAAAAATGTTCCATAACCTAAAAATAAAAATAAAAAAATTACATTGGAAGTTAAGCTTTCGAGGATTTCGATCTTTCTCTCAATCAATGCGCCCCGAGATACATTGTATCTTCTGAAAAATTCGCATACCAATAATGGAATAAAAAAATATTGATAAATTCTGCAACAAATAATATAATTTCGAACTCAAATTAACAAGAATTTGGAAGAGGAAAATCTGAAAAATTGGATGCTAAACCTTCATCTACGAAGATGGAAGAATAATAAAGAAGTAATTTAGATCTTAAGAACAGGGATGGAACAAAATAAAATAAAACAAAATTGAATAAATAATCTTCCTTTTCATTAAAATCTCTCCCAAATCAGTCATCAAACTCAAATTGAATAAATTGAAAACTAAAAAAAAACAAGGAGAGAGAAAAACGAACCTAAATTGATATGGTTTTGTGGTGGTTGAGGTAATGGAGGTGATGCTAAATTTGCGGGTTTAAAAAACTTATTCATATCGAAACTTTGTTGTTGTTGCTGCTGTTGTTGATTCGGATTTCCAGTCGAAGCCATCTTTCTCAATTCATTGCACATAAAGGCTCATTCGACGCACTATAGAATTTTTTTTGTTGGTTATTTAATTCTAATATGCCCAACTCATTTGCGATGGATGGGCCTGTATGTCCGTTGCAAATAGCGTGATACAAGTATTTGCATCGCACAATAGGCGCGTTCGACGCAAATCTGCTTTACCCATGTGCGTCAGATGTCTAGGGCCACACAACGCTAATCCTCTTGCCATTTATTTGATGCGGGGATTTGCATCGGATGTTGATTATAATCCGACGCAAATCCTCTGCTCCTGGTGATTTGCGTCAGTTCTTTATGCATACGACGCAAATAATATGACACAAATTATCATTTTTCTAGTAGTGTAAGCATATTGTTGCGGTTTATTGAAATATTGTTGCAGTTTTTCCCGGAAACCGCAACAATACATTGAAATATTGCTGTGGTTTTTGGGGAAAACTGCAACAATATGCTTATTTCTTATTATAAAATACAGCATATTGCTGCGGTTTTCCCTAGAAACCACAACAATATACTGAATTTTTTAAAAAATATATATTTTATGCACGTATTTCCCATCCAACCTCCTCATGCAGGAAGCAGGATGTAGCAATATGTCTACATAAATTTCAGCAGAGCTTCGTTTGTAAATTGAATAAACCCATAATTGATAATTAATCTGTACAATATTATCTGCAACAACCAAAATCCATCATCCGAAATTTATCCAACAACCAACATCCATCATCCAAATTTATCCAACAACCAACATCCACCATCCAAATTTATCCAACAACCAACATCCATCATCCAAAATTTATCCAACAACTTAACATTTAGCCAAAATTCATCCAACATCCATCATCCTCTAAGAAACAATTTTCCTCCAACATCCACCATCCAAATTCCAAGTTCAATAAGAAATAAATACGACATAGATATCATGCGAATCCAACATATATATATATATACATATATATATATACATATATATGTATACATATATATGTATATATATATATATATGTATATATATATATATATATATATATATATATATATATATATGTATATATGTATATATATATATATATATATGTATATATATATATATATATATGTATATATATTATATATATATATGTATATATATATATATATATATATGTATATATATATATATATATATAAATGTATATATATATATATATATCATGAATTCCAAGTCATACGATAATGTTGGTTGGTACAAGTTGTAATAATTTATATTCGTCTAAAGATAGAGAAACAAAGAAAATTAACATTAACTAACCTACGCAATGCAATTATCACTATAGTATCTTGCCAAATTATTTTTCACCTCATTGATTTGATCTTCCGTATAAGGATCGTGGGTAAAGGTATGAGCAACCTGAAAATAATTCACCAAAGTTAGCCTCAAATAGTTAAATATATAAAATATGAAATGAATAATTATAAGTAAACAAAAACTTATTTCATCGAAATCCTCCAAACCAAAATATGAAGTGAGTACGTCAAAAATCTATCTCATGACAAAGTAACCGCACTCTGTGCCTCCTTGTTGTTGTGGGCACTTTATCAAAAGTTTTTAAGAAAACGAAGAAATTTACCGTATAATGAGAATAACATACACTAGTAGAAAAAGGTCAATTTGTGTTGCCCCATTTGCGTCGCACAAACACGGAAATGATGCAAATATACTATTTGCGTCGCATGCAACAATGAATCGACGCATAAGACTAACTATGTGCGTCGTATCTAAATAACGTGCGATGCAAATCATCTATGTGCGTCGCATGAAGCCCATGGTGCGACGCACATAACAAAGTAATCTGCGTCGCATGAAGCCCATGGTGCGACGCAGATTATAAGCCCAACCCAACCCCGTGTTTTATATCCTCTAGAAACCGTCAAACCCTAAAAAAAGTTGCAGTAGCGTCTCTTTCTCAAAATCCTCTCACCCTCTCTTTCTCTCTCACCCTCTCACCCTCACCCCCTCTCACCCTCACCCCCTCTCTCTCTCTCTCACCCTCACCCCCTCTCTCTCACCCTCACCCTCTCTCTCTTAACCGTCTTCGTCAGCGAACAAATGAATACTTCTCTCTACTCGAAAAAAGTTGAACAACGAAAATTGAAGAACGAGCGAAAACTCAGTTCATACATCTGAAAACCGCCATGGATGAATACTTCTCTCTCCTTGAAAACTCTTCCATTTTGTAGATCTAATTTCTGACGAAGAAGACGAATAGAACCAACCACCAGGTTCGTTTTTTTTTTCTCTGAAATTATTAATTTTGTAGTCTATTTCGTTTTTAATTTTTTAGATCTTATTTTATGTTTCAATTATCAGATTTGAAAATTCATTTTTTTTTTTTCAAATGTGAAAAATTAAAACGTTCTAGATTCAGTTCATTCATCTGAAAATTATGGCCTTCTGTTTTTTAACTTTTTATATCTTATTTTTATTTATTTTTTTTGGCATTTATCCTAATCTAGGATTTTTTTTATTCTCTGAAATTCTTATTTTCATTTACAGATCTGTGTTTGGGTCTTTTCGTCTTCTTTGTCGGAAAATGTCGGCAGTGCTTTGTCGGAAAATGTCGGCAGTGCTTCGTCCGGAAAATGTCCTCGATTATTTTCATTTTAGTTTTACATATTTTCTACATTTGCAATGTAATTTGTTTAGATCTAGTTTACATATTTTCTTCTCTCATTCTAAATTTTGTAATACATATTTGATATTATTAATATAAATTACATGTTTCTAATGTTGGATATTGCCTCTTCACATTGCCCTTAAATTATTAATGTTCTTTATATTATTAATGTTCTTTTAGTATATGGAAAAAACAAAAATATAAAGCTGAAAAAGAGAATTTATTTTATATTATTAATGTTCTTTTACATTGTGAATAACATCTGCGTCGCATGCTGTGGTGTGTGCGACGCAAATGAATGCTGATGGAAAGTGTATGGTTTAGCCTTTTTTTGTTGGTACTTTAAGAGTTATCTGCGACGCATAGGGGTGGCAGTGGGGCGGGTCAAGTAGGAGACCCGCCCCATCCCCGCCCAAGTGGGGCGGGGATGGGTCTAGGTTTGGTGGGGATGGGGCGGGGATGGGGGTTGAAATCCTACCCGCAATGGGTGGTGGAGCGGGTGTGGATTTTATGCTATCCCCGCCCCATCCCCACCTGCCCCGCCCCACCACCGCCCGCCCCATATATATATGATTAAAATTCTACTTATATACTTATATTATAAAAAATTTTATCTTGTAAAATATAAATATGTCGGTATGACGCATGTACGAAGTGGGTGCGGATACCCATTAGGGTGGTGGGGATCAAGATGAAGTGGGTACGATGCGGGTGTGGGTACCCATGCGGGTGGTGGGGTGGGGATGGGTATAAATAAATACCTGGTGGGGCGGGGATGGGTCTGGAATTTTCCCCCGCAATGGGTGGTGGGGCAGGGATGGGGATTGAAATTTTATGCGGGTGCGGGTGTGGAGGTACCATCCTCCGCACCCGCCCCGCCCAATTGCCATCCCTAGCGACGCACCTAGTGTATTGTGCGACGCGAATTTGTAATTTGCGTCGCACCGTATGCTACGTGCGACGCAAATGGTTAAAATATCTGCGTCGTTTCCTGATACGACGCAGATTACTTTTTGGTCATTTACGTCGAGACCTGTGCCGGCGGACCTATGTCCGACGCAAATAGGGGTCTCAGGTCCGACGCAAATCGACGTTTCTCTACTATAGGCTTTTAATTGAATAAAACAAGTCTATTATACCTCAACATGCTCCCAAAGAAGCTTCTCCCGACGAATTGTGTTGCTGCTCAATTGAAACCTCGTAAAAGCACTACACAACACAACATCAAATGATTTAGACTTTAATTGTTGTATGTTATAATTTCAATTCATTTTAAATATATCCAACCGATCAACTTACGCTATCATAGGCAGTCTAATCTTTAACTTTTGCTCCTTGTGTAAGCTAGCGAAATCAAAGACATAAATTATCCCGAGCAAGGGACATATGACAAGGAGCATCCAATAACGGCTATTGCAAGATTGAATAACAATAATTACTAAAAAAATTCATATGTCATGCAACAATCAATATTTGTAAAACTATATATTAAGATAGAATATTACTCTTGAAAGATTGGCGCGAATATGATACTAGCACATATGAGAGATCTAACTTAGATGATCTTGGAGTGCGAGCTGGTTCCAGTCATACTATTTCAAGAGGACAAGGTATTCAATAAGAGGACCTTGTGTGTTGAGGAAATTGTTCATGTGATTTTTGATGAGTTTAATATGTCTTCTGAGATTGCACAGGTTGAGCAAGACGATATTATTGGTATGCTGGAGCTTATAGGGAAACAACCAGCTGATTCCGCTTAGGATCCAAAAGACGAGACAAGTCTACCTATTAATTCACCACATGCTAATGGTGGAGGACCTGATCTAGAACGAGAATAGAATAACGAGGATTTATCTAAGGGGGAACCAGATGTTGATGATTCCAGTGGAGAACAAACAGGTAAACAGCTCAGGGGAACCACTATGCAAGCTTCCCATTATTATGCATCCTAGCACATATGAGAGATCTAACTTAGATGATGTTGGAGTGTGAGCTGGTTCCAGTCATACGAATTCAAGAGGACAAGATGACCCGGTTCCAAAGAGTTTTAGATGTTGATCTTCTCATCCCTCTAATCAAATCATTAGTTATATCAATAAGGGAATTCAAACAAGAAGAGCTGTTTATGAAAACTTTTGTGTTTTCTTTTCTTTCTAGTCTATCATGGAACCAATTGACTATAAGATGGCCTTGAATGATCTAGACTAGGTGTTGCCTATGTAAGATGAATTGAATTAATTTGAACGGAACCATGTATGTCATCTTGAGCTAAGACCAAGAGATAGGTCAATCATTGGTACTAGATTGGTGTTCAGAAACAAGTTGGATGATCTTATTACAATAGTCCGAAATAAAACAATGTTTGTGGTGCAAGACTACAATCAACAAGAAGGCATCGATGATGATGAGACCTTTGCACCTATTGCTAGATTAGAGGCTATTAGAATTCTCATTGCATTTGGTGCTCACATGAATATGAAATTATTTCAGATGGACGTGAAGACAACATTCTTAAATGATTATTTGAAGGGGGATGTAAATCTGAACAACCACCTGGTTTTGGTGATCAACTATCTCCCTACTATGTATTGAAACTTTATAAAGCTTTGTACAGTCTCAAACAAGCATCAAGAGCTTGGTATGAGAAATTGCCAAATCCAACTTTTACCCTCCTTCTATAGCTGTAACAGCCCGAATTTCCCCGACCAGCTTACAGAGGATTAAGCACAGCGAAAGAGACTCTGGTCGAGATAACCCGAACTATTACCATCATACTCACCGAACTACATCGGAGAGTGTGGAACTCGATTCCCAATTCTAATCAAATTGATTAACTATTGCAACTACGCCCTGATTCTCAGACTCTATTCCCATAAATTTCTACAGAAAATCCGACAGAGTTTCCTTTGAAAATAGGATAACGCTAAAGTGAGATATAAAATGAACCTGTTACAATTTCAATAGATAAAATATTTTCAAATCTCAAAGCTCATCAACCTCAACGCTTTCGCGGAGCAACAACCAACAGAGAATCAGGAGCACTAACGACTCTTAAATACAAAGAATTAAAACAAAAGTTTAATAACTAACTATTACAAGTTAAGCGCCGTCACTTTGTAACAACTACGATAATACACCGTCTCGTATCAGCTTCAACTTGTAGAAGATTAACTCACGGCTTCAATCTGAAACATTTAAGATACTGCCACCCACCAAGTGACAGGCCACAGAAATGACAAAACAACATACACACATTAGCAAAGCTGAGTACTAAACCCGTAAACAAGAGTAACACATGCTTTGGTGGCTTTTACTTGAAAACGACTCAGCAGTCAACATAATCACATTGTCATAACATGCATCACATCAACTCATGTTGACAACATACTTATACATCTTTATCTAATTGTTCTTTTTTCTACTACATCGGCATCCACATAATAGCAAACCCAACAACGTGACTTCAAACAATCTTGTAACAAATACATATCTCATATAGAAACTGATTAGTTAACCTTTCAACATATCACGATCTCTTATGGGGAATCTGGGTTACCAACTTTGATATAAGCAATATACTTTACTTCCTGTGATTGATTTCTTATCAGAAATCCAAACTTATGTTTTCATACTCTATCAATCATTCCCTTATACTGTCGTACATAAACCCTTATCAGGCAATAAATGACATAACAACTTTCATCATAACGATTCCTTATCGGGAATCCAATAACTAGATATGATTCCTTATCGGGAATCTGACGTTAGTATCATTTACCATGATATGTCTCCTTATCAGGAAACCAATATCGATATTCATATTCATATACTGAATAAACATTCATTACTTACCTGATATGATTCCTTATCGGGAATCCGATATCGAAACAACTTACCACGATACGATTCCTTATTGGGAATCCACTATCGATATAACTTTCATACTTTGAAATAATATTCCTTTTAACCGGGGAAAGAGAACGCGGCGGAGGAGACAAAGCTTACACTCCGACAGTGGGGGTCGTCACCCAACCATTCGCTTTACTTTTGGCCAATAACCGCGACTAGTCCGGAGTACATTTTTCCGCTGATTTCATCAGCCATCCACAGGTTTCACATTACTTGATATAACGCCCGATTATCGCCCCACAGAGCAATGGGCAAGTTTCCCTGTGGGGCCCCCAAGGTTCACAGTCCATGGGGCACTGTTCATGTCACCTCATCCGTCGACTCAGACGAGGCTACTTTCCCCTTTCAAATTCCTTTCGATTATTGTTCATAACTCGATCAAATCATTCATATAACTCATCCACTAATTTAGTAATCCTAAATAACGATCTTTGAATAACAAACCAAACCAAGTGATTTCCCTCATAGATAACCATAGTCATTGAACATATAACTTTTATAAATACATATTTCAAATCGATGCATAAATGGCTTTCAATTCCAATTCCAATCATTAAGCTTGTGAGCCACAACTGATGGTAAGTAATCATGTCAATGAGATATCCACTATAATATCACTAGGTCTCTTAGTTAGAATTAACTAACGAGAGTTACTAAGCCAATTCCATACAACGCATACCTTTGCATATCGGTAGTTCATACTACTTCTCGTTTCATACTTATCAATCTATATTCATCTTGATAATACTATTTGTTATCAAGTCATGGCAACACTTACCATACCTATGTCTCTCTCTTAGAATTAACTAAGGAGAGTTACTGAACCACTTACGCACTACCTCATACTTTTGTATGTAAATAGTTTTTACCCCCTTTATACTTCATGATTACTATTCGACATTTAGCTCAACAATAATAACAACCGTTATCAAGCACCAACAACAATTACCATAGGTCTCTCTCTTAGAATTAACTAAGGAGAGTTAACTCAAACACCACTCTCAAGGTTCATTAATCCAAAGTTGATTAATGAAAACAAATGGATATGTTTCATGTAGTATTTGTTGAATTCCAAATAACAGATTCAATAACAAAATCAATCTACAGAACATACTCATAACCATATAAAGCAATCTTCCCCACTCTAGTTGGATTAAATCTACAGAACATACTCATAACCATATAAAAGCAATCTTCCCCACTCTAGTTGGATTACACGACCATATGACCAGGCTACGTGGAGGTAATCTACAAACTTATACTCATTTAAGTGATCTCATAAACCAACTTAGTTATGTGAATTCTAATCAATCAACGTCACTTTATTATATTAAATCGTTTATAAGGTATTTCTTCATCTCATTTATTCGAATATATTAGTAGATAAACCTCGTAATAAAGTTTACGTCTAACAATCTTGGTATTATCAACATTTTACTAATCCTTTTCCTTTCTTTAGTTAACTAAACTAACATAACTAACTCATAGCTTTCTAATTCTATTAACTTCAATGACTCACATAACTCAACTTATTCAATTACTTTAGTTAACAATCATCAACACCACAACAATAATAATACTCGGGAACTATTCTCATTGATTTCCGAAAAGTAAACTAATTCGACTAACTTAGTTAATACAAATCATTTCATAAATCTAAATGACAATCTCTAATCGATTTATCCATTTCCATAACTCACTATTCGCCGTAACTAGAGCGAAGCTTATAATAATCAAACTACACTAACAAAACAAACATACAAAACAAGATTAAGTGGATTGCAAAATCATAACCAAGATATGTGACATTAACCTTATAAACAGGACTCGTTAGTTGTAGTCCAACAACAGAACGACAACAAAACCGACAATAACAACAATAACCACACAGCACAAACTACCATAATAACAACTACCACAACAACCATCTAGTAGTACCAACTGATCTTAGTTAATAACCTTATTCAACCAACAAGAAACTGATCTGATAACTATTTGAAGGTACAATTGATTTAATTCAGCTAGATTTCAATACCCAAACTATTCTACAACTCATTCTATTTTGCAAATAATCAATTTAATACTTTAGTGTCCTTAGAATTGAAACTAATAACAACAATACAACAACAATACAAAATCAGGCATCAATTTAACAACAACAACATGAACATGGTCATCAACAACACAACTCACAGCATAAGAAGGGGAAAAGTACCCTTTTTCGCTCGACCACTTCTCACGGCGGCATAGCAACAGCAACCAACAGCAGCAACGGAGCAGGGGAGAGAAAAACATACCTTGACGGCACCACGACCACAACCGGCAGCAGCACGACAACGTGCGGTGGTGGCGAAGCACCACCGAATAGCAGCGTCGAGAGCAGCAGCACAATCGCGAACAAAAAGCGCGACGAGAGAGAGAGTCTCGAGGGAGGAGAGAGAAAGACTCGAACGACAAGCCGGTGAACGGGGAGCAAGCTCCGACAAGCAACAAGGGGAGGTTTTTCGGCGAACTGAAAGAGAAGAGATGCGCGCGAGAGAGAGAGGAGTAACTGGGGTTTTGGGTTTCACGGGGTTGGGGTTTTACGGGGTTTCGGGTTTTCCTTGGGGTTTTGGGGTTTGAAATTTCAGATCCTACGAGAAGGGAATGTGATGAGGTTTGGGTTATTTCATTAACCGACAATAAAGGGGGAAATATTGGGGTTTATCTTCCAAAAACAACCGACAAAGCAAAAGACTACACAAGGAAATCTATTTCGGCTTTTATTTCGCAAAATACCAAACAACTCATTTTGGATATTTAAAACCCAAAAATATATTTAATAACAATGACTCTATAGTATTTATATAACAAAAATATTGCAATTCAACAAATAAGATCACATTCCAATTCAAATAAAATAATAATAATCGAAACATAATTAACTTAATAATTATATTTAGCTTTTTAAATAAACACTTTTAAAAACAAGCCTGTTACAATAGCTTTGTAAATCCAAGTCTTCTTTTTGATTTTTTAGAACTTTATATGGCCGGTTTATAAAAATGTAACAAAATTTTCTTACCATAGGTTAAAGTAAAAACTCTTAGGTGCTCCCTAGAAAACTTAGAGTTAAGTGTATCCAACGCTAATATTTAAATTATAATTGTCACAAATGAGCAAATGCTCCACAAAACCACCATGGAGGCACCTAGCTCAGGGAAACATAATAAATATATTATCCCAAAACTAACTACTCAAGAGTTCCCCCATAGAGTTGATGAAGTTAATTATCATGAAATTGTGAGAGTATTTTAGTATTTGTGTACATTAACCGATATACATATTGTTTTAGTAGTTAAAAATCAAGATTGACCTCATTGGTTGTAGGCCATCCTCCCACTCCTATGACTGAAATTTGATTTTTGCCCTTTGTAAAGTGGGATCCCCAAATTATGTCCCAATGATCACCATCTTACCTAAAAAAATGTTGTTTTAATATAATTTTATTTGTTGCTAGCTTTGAGCTCCAAATTTTTAATTTGGTACAAGTTTTTTATAAGGTTTATAAATAATACAAGGCTAATTGAAAGACATTTTGATTTGTTGTAGATCATGGAATGAGAAAAATGTCATTTCCTTTCAGAGAAAGATACATATCAAAAGAAGACAGAAAAATCAAAAAAATTGACACGTATATAAGACAACAATAATTATAAGAAGACTACGATAAAAAATAAGTTTTGGAGATAAAGGCTTAGACTTCGATAATAAACGTGTCACATGAAAGAAAGAGATGAGAAAAAAGAAAGAAAATCTTGGTCAAAATGTCGAAACTTTAACTTTCTAATAGTGAAATAGATTGTTGGTTATCATATCGTTTTTTTAACAGCTCGTCTTGTGTGTGGCCGCGGGAGCACCAGGCAGCCAACCAGCTCATTTTCAAAATGTCATATCTCACCTGTTTCTTATCAGTTAACCAGACGTTGGAAAAATATCGAGCCAAATTTTCATCTCCAATTTGAATTTTCCAAAGATATTGAGTGTACCGTAAGATATGGCCTGTTGAAGTTGACCCTTATGCAGAATCTTTTATGAATAAATGGAGTTACTCTTATGAGCAAATGAAGTTACTTGTATCAGTATGTGGTTACGCTTAACAATAAATGGATGTCACTCCTATATATAAATGTGGTTATTTTTATAATAAAATGAAATTCTAATAAATTTACTCTTATGAATGAATGATGTTACTCGTATTAATACATGAGGTTACTTTTGTGAATAATTGAGGTTACTCATATGATTTGATAGGATTGTCATATAATTAAGTAAGGTTAATTGCTTGAAGAAATGGGGTTACTTTTGTGAATAATTAGAGTTACTTGTATGATTAAGTGAGGTTGCTCGTATGAATAATTAAGGTTACTCGTATGAATAAATGGGGTTACTTTTGTGAATAGTTGGGGTTACTCATATGAGTAAATAGCATCATAGTACGACTGAATGAGGTTACTCTTTAGAACAAATGAGGTTACTCGTATAAATAAATGAGGTTACTCGTATTGATAAATGAGGGTTGTTTTTTATTTGAATAATTGGAGTTACTCGTATAAATATATAAGGTTACTCGTATTATAAATGAGGGTTATTTTTGTAAACATTTGGGTTATCGTTATGAATAAATGAGGTTATTGATATAAAATAAATGAGGTTACTCATAAGATTAAACTAAGTTACTCATATGATTAAAAAGGTTACTCATAGAATTAAACAAGATTATTCCAAAAACTAAATGAGGTTACAATAAAAAAATAATTGGGGTTACTCATATAATATTTCAAGGTTACGCGTAACAATAGAACGAGTAACTCTTATAAACAAAATGGTTTACTTATGTGAACAAAACGGAGTTACTCATATGATTACATGGGGTTACTCCTTATAAATGAATGAAGTTACTCGTATTAATATATATGAGTTACTTGTGTGAACAATTGAGGTTACTAATATGAATAAAGAATATTACTCTTATGGACAAATGAGGTTACTCATATGAATAAATAGGGGTAAATTACTTTTGTGAACAATTGGAATTACTCATATGATCAATTAGAGTCATCATATTATTAAAAGAGGTTACTCTTATGAAAGAATGAGGTTACTAGTAGACGTAATTGAGTTACTTTTGTTAATAATTAGGTTATTCGTATGATTATATAGGGTAGCCGTATGATTAATTAAGATTACTCTTATGAACGAGTGAGGTTACTCATATAAAAGAATGAGGTACATTTAAGGACAATTGGAGTTACTAGTATTAATAAATGGGGGTTACTTGCGTGAACAAGAATGAGGTTACTGGTATGAATAAATGAGGTTACTCGTATGAATAAATGAAGTTACTAACAAGATAAAATAGGTTATTCATATGATTATTTAAATAGATTACTTATATGATTAAACAATGGTACTCCAAAAATTAAACGAGTTTGCTGCAAATAAAATGGTTTTACTCATATAATATATTAAGGTTACGCATTACAATAGAAGGGGTTACTCTTATAAACAAAATAGGTTACTTATGTAAACAAAAAGGGTTACTTCTTGCATTCTCAATTCTTCTCCATTAATTATTAATCAACATTGAACGTAGGAACTTGGGACCATATTATTGCTGAAACGAAATCTCATACAGGAAGCTCCATTTTATTATCAAATCATCATACTGTCAATTTTACTTTATCAATTTATTGCATCAGAGGTCCATCGATGCTCAAACGAGTATGCAACAGAGTTCTACAACACATGTTACAGTCATCAATATACTCCACATCAATACCAATGAATTAAACCATGAACCAAGGGATACATCTTCATTCACAAACAATTCATGAGCACAAAATTAGAGCTCCAAAAGATGTAACTCCAAAACCAAATCAAAGACTAAAAAGCACTTCAAAGTTCAGAATCACGAAATCGGATGAGAAAACATCAATTCCAATAGGTAAGGAGCACGAATTTCACGATTTTCTTGCCATTTTTACCGTTAGAGTTCCATGAATGGATGAGCCTTTGTTTCAGATGAAATATTTTGGAACTACTACTTCGTGAATGCATTTTCGTGTTGAATTTTGTCGCTTTGAGCCTGATTGTTGTGACTTTAGTTGCGATTTGTTGTTGTTGTTTTTGTTCGAGTCAGTATTGTGGTGGTTGTTGTTGAGTGATTTTTCTTTTTTCTTATGGATTATTGTTCTGGAATGGAGGATTTAGAAAGGAGGAAGAGAGAGGAAAAGAGGAGAGAGATAATCTGGGTAAAGAAATTCATCATCCTCAAACTCAGAAATTCAAAGAGGACTAGAAGAAGGATGAAGAAAGAGGAAAAGAGGAGAGAGAAAATTTGGGTCACGTGGGCTTTTATTGGCTGTAAAACCCCTCACCTTATAATATATGGGTCGACCACATATCAGAATTTGTGTTTTTTTGTTAATGTAATATGTGTTTCTAATCAATATAATTTTTTTACAAAGTTTTTTTTAAAAATTAGGTTAGATAATTGGTCTGAAAACCAACCCTTGCTAGGTTACTAGCAAGCAAGACAAGCCAGCTTAGAAGTTGGGTACAAAGCTAATCAACCCAAAATTAAATGCTCAAAATATTGTTGGGATAGGGATTCGAACCCTAATCAATTCCCCCTGGAATTCCTCTCCCTCAATTTTTTTACAAAGTGAAACATCTAAAAAGTATTTTTGGAGAATATCTATACTAATATATTAAAAGGCGTGCGCAAACAAGAAACGGTGCCACGTGGCAATCTCCCTAAGGGAGTTTTACTCCATTTAGAAATTGCATTGTATAGGATTTGATCTCAAAACCTCAATAACATATACTAAAGTCTTAACCACTAGACCAAATAATATTTAGTGTTATCATCTTAAATTATAATATTAATAAATGAAATTTTTTTCTTACTTGAAGCATAGCCCGGGCATAATAACTAGTTATAATTTTCTATTTGTTGACATTAGGATATTAAATACGAGTAGTTCATATCAAAATGTTTACTAAAATAGCCTTTGATAATCAACCGTTGAAGAAAGCGCTTTTTTTCACAATTCTCCAAACCCACCCTTTTATTTATTTTTCAAAAACGTCGCCGTCGCCGTTAACCTACCTCTCTCTCTTCTTTCTTCTTTCTTCTTTCTTCTTTCTCTCCTCCGTTCTTCTTTTCTCTCTCCATCCAAATTCCAAATTCCAAATTCCAAACTCAAAAAAAGCAAACAAAAAAATAATGGAAAGAGTTGTTTCAACTTTGAAGAAAAGAAGAGAAAAGAAATACTACTAATAAAGAAGAAGCTTCGACAACGCCTAGTCCGAGTCAAATCACTCAACTCCCCGCCTTCTTTGACTGAGTCATCAACTCGCTCCTCCCCTCCATTTCCACTGTAACAGCAGGAGAGAAAAAATACACACCAACTCCAAAGATCTGCTCAATCTCTCACTCACTTTACTAAAACAACAACAACAACAACAATAAGTTATTTATTTAATTAAAAAGTAAAGTGTGTGTTGTTGTTAAATCCCACCCTGTATTTTAATTAATTAATTAAAAAGAATGAATATATCAAGGGGGTTGTTTGGGTGGTCCCCACCACATATACAACCTTTAACGCCGGTGTCGGAAGTATCAGAGCCGCCGGAGTCGCCGTCACCGTACATGGATATGAATCCAGAAGCGGCGGCTGCGGCAGCGGCAGAGATGGATGAGGAAATGGATGAAGATGGAGAAGATGAGATCGAGCCGCCACCGGCAGCTGTTCCTTTCTCTCGTTTATTTGCTTGTGCCGACCGCCTTGATTGGTTTCTCATGGCGCTTGGATCCATTGCTGCTGCTGCTCATGGCACTGCTCTTGTTGTTTACCTTCATTATTTTGCTGAGATTATTCAGCTTCTTTCTTTGACGTCGTCTGTTTCTTCTGAGGACTTGCATACTAGGTTCATTCAGGTATGTTAATTAATTCTTCTTTTCTTAAAGATTATGTATATTAATTTTGTTGATTTATTGTTGTTATTTTGAGGTCATGATGCATGAGATTGAAATTTAGGAAAAAGCATCACATTTCTGTTGTAGTAGTAAGTAGATGATCAAGTATTTGATTTCTATTTTTTCTAATTTTTAATGAGTTTTTAGCTAGAGGTTAGTAGATGACCTAGAAAAGTATACCCTTATTAGATTTTGAGATTTTCTAAATTATGGTATTGGAACTGTTAATGGGGTAATTTCGAAAGTTGCCTTTATATGTCCGAGGCGTGTAAGTAGGATAGTGGAACTTTTTGGGCATAAGAACTTTCCTGTGATTATATGTGGAGCTTCTGCTAAACTTCTGTGAAGGCTGAAGTTTAATGATGAGGCTAATGCCATAGCCTAGTTGTGCCCAAGGATGAGAGTGCAAACATAAAAAAAATCAGACTGTGCCTGATTGCTGTGTTCCTCCTAAACAATTATTTTAGTTTTTATAGTAGCGTCGTCTATATGGTTTCTCTGCTTCGCAGATTTTTGTTTATATGTTTGCTTTTCCTTGTGCTGTCTGGTGCTAGACGAATGAATGCCTTTTCCTTAGAAAGTGTTGATCATGAGGGTTAATGTAGAACTTATCTATGATGTTGTAGTACTTCTTCATTATATGTTGGAGGATGATTTTTCAGGTATTACTAGCCATGAGAGGTTTTTAGAGCCTCACAAGAAGCTAAGATAGAATAGTCTTATGAAGAAGAATGCACCATAGCTTTGAGTTAATTGTTTGTGTGTTTACCAGCAAATTAAAATAGATGATAAGAGCCCATTTGTTTTTACTGTTTTTGGAGGTCCTGAAACAACAGAATGGATAGACTCCCTTACGAAGTGTTTAGCTCTGACTTTTATGTGATTCTGTTTCTGCTGATAATTACATACTTTAAGCTGTTTCTGGTTTCCTCGCGTAAGGTTCTATATTCCACCCTTTGCCCGTATCTAGCACCACAACTCTTACCCATCTATCTATTTTCCGCTCTGTAGTTTGGAGTTTGGACCATATCTCAATCAATATTCAATAGTGATAGGCGATAGGCTTAGAGGATTAGAGCGACGCAGGCCTACTGATAGACCATGCAACTCTCTCTTACTCTCCACTCAAAGAGCAAGAAGAGTAAGAATTATAGCATGAGAAGCGTAAGCTTCACTCCCATAGGCTTCCAAAGGAACCTTGTATTAGCATCATATTGATGGCGTGTGAAACCATTGCGTGTTCTATTCCTTAGATTCCCAATTAATCCAAAGGAAATAACCAAGCAAATATGAAAGATAATTCTAAATTCATCATGAACTCACTATTTTATGTATTCTTGAGTGGGTATTATGCACGGGAATTCATGTGAATTAAAAAGCATAAACGCCTAAAGTAAATTGGATACTTAATCTTGCTTTTTAATTTTTTATTTTGGTTATTGGTGCTTCCTAGAATCAATAAATCAAGGTATATGGGGTTTAACAAATTCATTAAGATAGTAATCAAATAGCTTTAGATTCAAAATATATTCGCTAAGAAATGCGATTGAGTCACATTAAATCTCTTAGATTTCTAGATGGGTTATTCTCAAAATTATTAAACAGGGAGATCAAAGATTATTGTAGGTTTTGGCCTCACTAAATAAACCAGAATTGACACTAAGTTGGAATTGTATGATTGCACAGTTTGATTGAAACATTTGCATACGGGTCTTTATATAGGTTTTATGACTAACATCAACACGAGTATGATTGTCAGTTATGGGTACATATCCAAGTGTCCAAAGTAAAATTTCAGTGTGATTCAGACAGCCTGCCTTCTTCTTGCCGCTCACTGTCGCCTCTTCTTGTTGCCCCAGAAGTGAATTGCTGGAGTTTTCTTCTGTTTTTCGACGAGATACTTCTTTGTTTCGTAAATCAAGGGAAAGGCAAAAGAATTTAAGTAAATTTAAACATAGGGTTGGGTACGTAAAAAAAGGAATAATGTCAGAGAGAATGTGGGGAGCAAAGCTGGGATAACCTTCCTTTTTCAATAAAAGGTGGATTTAGCTTTTATTATTCTCTTTCCTTTTCAGTTATATATGTTTTAGTGTTTGTGGGCTAGGCTTATAAGTTAGACCTTATAAATTAAACCATAACATAACATCCCAAATCTGACCAGTTCATTTAACAAAATTTTTTCCCACATTGCTGAACATATATGATGCCCTGCTACCTGACTTGATGTGAACTGTAATTCTATGGTGCTCACATTTAGTTGGAGGTATGGTTTCAAATCTTGAGTGCAGTTGGGAATTTGGGATCGCTTTAGTGGTCGTTGAACAACTTTCTTGGGAAATGTCGATGATGCGTGACTGTCGTTGCCTAACATTGCTGTTAACAATGTGGTTGTGATGCAGTTGTGTAATCTGGATTTACTACCATGGTTAGAGGTTCTAGATTTGAGACCTAAATGGCGAATTAAGACCATAGTAGGATTGCTTAAATAGCGACAATCCAAAGTCACCTTTAGCTTTGTTTGCTCTATCGTGGTGACTATGAAGGTCACCACACTCTTTTTACTTGCACCACTTTCTTCCAAAATTGATGTACTTGCTTTCATGAAAGTGGTTTGCAGGCTCTTGTTGTGGTTGGCTGTGGTGAGTGGTGGCAATCCTTGGTTATGGTTTGTTTTGATTCAGCCTCATGGATGGTTGGTGGGTGGTTGTGACGATGAGTGGAGAGAGGGAGTGGGATGAGAGTGTCGTGGGTAGGTGGATTTTGTGGGTTGTGGTGGGACAGACACAAATGTGTAGTATTTTGCTGATAAGTGTGGCAAAGCTAAAATAGGGACATAGGGAGTAAAAAAGTGCAACCAAACATCCTTTAAGGCAAAGAGGGGATATTGATTGCCTTTTAGTTTCTTGATTTCTCTCTACGAATCAGTTCTAAATTATTCACCACTCTGACTCATCATTTAGAAAAATAGACCCTCAAATGAGAATAATATCTTCTCTCTCATGGCCTCTTCCTTCAGTCATGCTATGGCTGCAAATGAACCTAGTTGTTCATGTTCAAGTTCATCTAAGTCACTTGAACTCGAATTAATCTAGGATTTTATGGGTTTGATCTCCACTCGTTTATTAGTTGATATTAGCTCATAAGGGAGCTTTTCTTTACTGATATTTCGAGTTCCCTTAATCATCACCTCTGTACCTATCAATAACCTCCTTATATTCGACCTTTATATCCTCTTATGGCCTTTTGCGCCCGGATTTTTTCATAGGAAATTTTAGGGGTTGGTACTCTTTGCTCTTCTTTCTTTTTGCCAAGTATGAGTATACTAGCAATATCAGCTTATGCCTTATATGGGGATTATGGTGACAGTTACTTGTGATCTTGAACACTTGACTGGCTTGTACTTTATATCTCTACCTTGACTTGAACCTATATGCCAAATGAGCATAATTTGGTAATGTTTGTTTCGGAGCAAATCAGCTTGAGCTGACTTAAAGATGGATTTTGTTGTAAGTCGATTGTTGTAGGACACTGTTTGAATTCATTTTTGGATGACACAGTGTATGATTTTTTTTATTGATCGGGTTGTATCTTGGTGCAGCTTGCTTTAAGGATTGTCTATATTGCTGCAGGTGTTTTTGCTGCAGGGTGGATTGGTAAGTTTATGATTTTGATCAATTGTGCCTTTGTGATTAATCTTACATACAATTTAGATCATTGATGTCCATTCAAGTCACAATGCTAACATATTCCGATTAACAGAGGTCACCTGTTGGATTCTTACTGGAGAACGACAGACTGCTGTAATTAGGTCCAAGTATGTGCAAGTCTTGCTGAATCAGGATATGAGTTTTTTCGACACATATGGGAATAATGGAGACATAGTTAGTCAAGTCTTGAGTGATGTGCTGCTTATTCAATCAGCATTGAGTGAAAAGGTAAACCTCAATGGTTTATAGGTTCATTATGAATTCAAGTGTTATCTTCATATGGCTTCTAACAATCTGCCCTTTCGTGCATCAGGTTGGGAATTATATCCACAATATGGCGACATTTTTCAGCGGTCTTGTTGTTGGATTTATCAATTGTTGGCAGATTGCCCTCATAACTTTAGCAACTGGGCCATTCATTGTTGCTGCGGGAGGAATTTCAAATATATTTCTTCACAGGCTCGCAGAGAATATCCAGGATGCATATGCAGAAGCAGCAAGCATAGCTGAGCAGGTGATTTCTTGTCCTCATATTGCACCAAGCCATGAATGTAAAAACTAGAAATATATATATCAAATAGGCGAGTGAAGATACATCTCTGTTCATGTTTATGAGTAATTGAAAGTGTGTACATTTCCTTCTCGGTAGACAGAACACAGCTGGGTATGTAACTCTTCGTGTAGACCATATGCATTTTGCTCTTCTCTGTAGACAGAACAGAGCTGGTATCTGTGCTATAGCATGTGTTGTTTAGAAGGCTGCTTTTCGTTTCGAGGAGGTAGTTCTCTAGTAGGAAAACATGGATTAGCTGGGTGTTAGAAAAATCGGTGGATGTGTATCCATGTAAGCTTTGGTTTTATTTGGTCGTAGTGGGTGACGAGAAGAGTGTTGAAATGTGTATCTTGATGTGTAGGCTATTTATGCACTTCTTACGTTTTTAAGCTGTACCCAAAGGACTTGGCATATTGAGACAAATCTAACAAGATCCCACGTGACTTTGTTCATCCATACGTAAAGATAATACAAAAGGGTCGAGGTGAAGTATGTGAATAGTGTCAAAAGTCCATATGGTTTAACTAAGAATAGCAGAGGTAGTAATTGGGTGCTTGAAAGTTAAAAGTCAAAAAGCACAGATCTCTATTGTATAAGTCAAGTGGGAGCTATGGTGTCCACCAATGAAATGTCTTTTTTATCCTTAGCTAAATATATATACTTAATTGGATATTCAGATTTTGTACAATTATATCCTTTCTAATTTAAAGATGGGTCAAAAATTCCAATAATAAACTAAATAAGCATTAACAAAGTAACTTGACATAATGAGAAAAATAGTTAATAAAAAAATTACAAATTTAAATGGACTACAAAACTTTACATCCAAATGTTTATCTCAATTTCTAAAACTTTATAGATTACAACAGTTTGTATAACAATAATTAAATCACACTTCTATAATTATATTTTGGTGAAATTATTAAGAATAGACCCAAACAATCGACGCACACATCGCGTGCATAGAACACTAGTATGCGATGTTGTATCTGGATACTGTCATGAAATAGGGTGAAATCCCAGTAAATCTGTCAACAAACTCAGTTGTATTGAAGGATCATCGTAATTAAATATATACAACCCTAATCTTTTGAGCAGATAAGGACTCTGCGCTCTAAATGAACTCTTTATAATTCTGGATACTTTCTCTGTCCTTTAAGCTCACTATCTGTCAAAAGTGAATTCCTGCTATCTTGCATACTACCCTTCATTGTAACTAGCTTTCTATGCTATTACATGTTTACCCTTGTTTATGAGATAACGTGCTGCTTTGATTACATCATTGCCCTGTATACTCTTCTTCTTCTTCTTCTTTCTCCTAGCATAAGTGAATACCAGCGGTTGGTTGAGTTGATTCTTAGCAGATACTTTTCTCTCACCTTCACTCCTGTTCTGGATGGGGATTTGGAATTGCGGGCTGGAAACTCCTATTTTTTTAAATTCTATTAATATAATGCCAGGACTTCCAAATTTCTTGTGTGCAAGGCAATCCTATAGTAGTAGCCGTAGGATCCAGATTACGAATTTTCCAAGTGATGATGTATCATAATTACACAGGTCTTTTATTTATGTTATAAACTCTTTGGTAGAATATGTTTAGATTACATGGACTAAATGCTTATTTCCTTATCATAAACTTTGGATGTTGAGGGTGGTGTAATGCTTGTGTGAGATGAATTTATGACATGGAAACAGTTTGTATGTTATTTCATGATAAAAATTGTGATCTGCTAGAAGACACAGTTTAGCTTTTCATTTACTTTTTATTTTGGATGGAATTTTGGTAGATTGACGTTGTGATGACCTAAATGGTTTTGCAGGCTGTGTCTTACATTAGAACATTATATGCGTTCACCAATGAGACGCTGGCCAAGTATTCTTATGCAACATCACTTCAAGCAACTCTCAGATATGGTATATTAATAAGTCTTGTGCAAGGGCTGGGGCTTGGGTTTACATATGGATTGGCAATTTGCTCTTGTGCGCTGCAGCTTTGGGTAGGAAGATTTTTGGTGACTCATGGAAAAGCTCATGGTGGTGAAATAATTGCAGCACTCTTTGCTGTGATTTTGAGCGGCCTGTAAGCTTCTTAGTCTTCTATATATTTTTTGTGTAACTTAATGCATCATTTAATTTTTATTACCATGTAATTTACCTTTTTACTATGTTTCAGTGGGCTAAATCAAGCAGCAACAAACTTCTATTCGTTTGAGCAAGGGCGTATTGCTGCTTACAGACTTTTTGAAATGATAAGCCGTTCATCCTCTGCTACAGATTATGAGGGGAATACTTTACCTTCTGTTCAGGGTAACATTGAGTTTCGAAATGTGTATTTCAGCTATCTGTCTCGTCCAGAGATACCTATTTTAAGTGGGTTTTACCTCACTGTTCCTGCTAAAAAGGCTGTTGCACTTGTTGGAAGAAATGGGTCGGGGAAAAGCAGTATAATTCCTCTCATGGAGCGTTTTTATGATCCTACATTAGGTAATGATTTTTCTTTTGCTAAATTTTTGTTCTTCTTTTCTCTTGACAGACAACATTGCTCATGGAGTTAGCTGCAATCCTTTACACTGTTAAACTGATGTTTTTCTTCTATTGGTGCAGGGGAAGTCCTCCTTGATGGTGAGAATATAAAGAATCTCCAACTGGAATGGCTAAGAAGTCAAATTGGTCTAGTTACACAGGAACCTGCTTTGTTGAGTTTGAGTATCAAAGAAAATATCGCTTATGGACGGACTGTTACACCAGATCAAATTGAAGAAGCTGCTAAAATAGCACATGCACATACTTTTATCAGTTCACTTGAGAAAGGATATGATACACAGGTAGAGCTGCTAAGGTTAATGTTTGTATAGATTTGTAGTGTGTTTTTGGATGTGTGTCTCTGTATATGCATATTAGTTACTCCCTCCATGCCAAATTAATTGCTAGAAACCATTTGTGCACTAAGTTTTAGAAAGAGTGGGTGGGCCTGTGGGTTAGTGTAGGATCCAACTCTAGAGAAAAAGTCGAGAGGAATGATTGCTAAAATAGGTACGCGGCATATAGATTGGGACAACACAAAAAAGAAACCATGACAATTAATATGGGTTGGAGGGACTATGTAATTCTTTTTTTGTATTTGTATTTGTTTTTTGTTTCCCTTTTTTATGTGTTACCTACAACCTACCTTCGTTGCTACTGCAATTTATAAGAATTTGGTTGTTTCAGGTTGGTCGAGCTGGCTTGGCATTGACAGAAGAGCAGAAGATCAAGCTCTCAATTGCAAGGGCAGTGCTCTCTAATCCGTCTATTCTTCTCCTTGACGAGGTCACAGGCGGACTTGATTTTGAAGCTGAAAAAGCTGTTCAAGAGGCATTGGATCTTCTTATGTTAGGACGTTCAACGATAATAATTGCTAGACGGCTTAGTTTAATCAGAAATGCTGATTACATTGCTGTCATGGAGGAGGGTCAACTTGTTGAAATGGGTACACATGATGAATTAATAAACTTGGATGGTCTATATGCTGAACTTCTTAAATGTGAAGAGGCAGCCAAACTTCCAAGGAGGTAGGCTTGACCTTGAACTGTCTCCACATTCTTTTATTTGTGGATCTTTTTTAACGGTTATCTTGTTAATATTTAATGGCAATGTGTTTGTATATGCGTTGTTCATTGAGACATTGACAAAGATGATAGGCTATGTTGTTTGCGTCTCAAAAGCTTGTGGTTCTTAACTAGTTCAAAGTCTGCATTATTTACTTTTCTTTATTTTCTTGTGTAGAATGCCAGTAAGGAAATACAAAGATGGATCAACTTTCCAAATTGAGAATGACTTATCTGCAAGCCACAATTTCCAAGAATCATCCTCTCCAAAAATGGCCAAATCACCATCTCTTCAGAGAGTTTCTGGTGGTCACGCCTTTCGGGTGTCGGATGCTGCTTTCAGTTCTCTAGAGTCACCAAAAGTCAAAAGTCCACCTTCTGAGCAGTTGAGGGAAAATGGTAATGGTAATTTATTAGACGGTGCAGACAAGGAACCATCTATTACAAGGCAGGACAGTTTTGAAATGAGATTGCCAGAGCTACCAAAAATTGATGTTCAAGCTGCACGACGACAAACCTCTAACGCGTCAGATCCTGAATCCCCTGTTTCACCACTTTTAACATCTGATCCCAAAAATGAACGTTCCCATTCACAGACTTTTAGTCGCCCTAATAGTGATATTGATGACATGCCAATAACAGTGAAAGATATGAAGGATTCACAAAACCGTAAGCCACCATCATTTTGGAGGCTAGTTGAACTTAGCCTTGCAGAATGGCTTTATGCAGTCTTGGGGAGCATTGGTGCTGCCATTTTTGGTTCCTTCAACCCTCTTCTTGCTTATGTCATTGCATTAATAGTAACAACTTACTACAGATTTGCTGAAGGTCACCATCTACGGCATGAGGTTGACAAATGGTGCTTGATCATAGCATGCATGGGCATTGTGACAGTGGTCGCCAACTTCTTGCAACATTTCTACTTTGGTATCATGGGGGAGAAAATGACTGAACGTGTAAGGAGGATGATGTTTTCAGGTATACAGATTTTCATTTGAGCTGTGTTTTCAATCTCTTAATTTCCATATACTTGTTGCCAATTACAAATGCCTTGTTCTAGATGTAATACCTTTTGTTCGTTGGCACTACAGCCATGCTGCGAAATGAAGTTGGATGGTTTGATGATGAGGAGAATAGTGCTGATACCTTATCAATGCGGTTGGCAAATGACGCAACATTTGTTCGGGCTGCTTTTAGTAACCGCCTCTCTATCTTTATACAAGATAGTGCTGCAGTAATAGTTGCTCTTCTCATTGGAATGTTGCTACAATGGCGATTAGCCTTGGTGGCTCTAGCAACACTTCCAGTTCTCACCATTTCTGCAGTTGCCCAGGTTTGACTTGCTTCCCCCTCTTAATAGATCAAGAAAGAATGTTCATCCCTATTGAATATAGGTTTTGGTGATGTAAAGCTTGTTCAACTTAGATTTTGGCTAGTTAGGGTTAGGGTTCCATGGTGTTCCAAATTACTTGTTATCCAATATTTCCGCTCTTTTTCTGTTGGTCACTTCATGTTGTCTTGAAATGCATAACTACCAGACCCTCTACTACTACCAAACAGTTTCTCAAAATTCGATTTAGACGAACTGCTAATAGTGGATGACTAAATTCCAACAACTGAAAGGTTGTTAAAAGCAATAATGCTTCATTGAATGTGGTGAATAGCAAACTTTGCCAAACCGGCCTTGTATTCATGTCAAGTATGCTGGATTTGCATTATTGATTATATATCAGGTTCCACACTATTTTGCATTGATAACTATATTCCTATTTATTCAAGGAAAGAAATTCTGCTATTACAGCTAAATGCTTGACAGTCAAGTAAGCGTACAAAATTGGTTATGATAAAATGCTATGTAGTATTAGCCAAATTTTATATAGCTATTTTGCGTATTGCCTGCTCAGTTGACTGTCCAACACGTGCGCACACCTTTGAGAAACTAGCGCTACCATTATGACAAGGATATTCTAAATTCAGTGGCTTCTCTCTCCCGGCCCCACCCCCGTGTCTTCCTATAACTTCAGTAGATATCTTTTATTTTCTTGATTCCGCAGTAGTTATCCTTTCAATTTTGGTAAGTTCCACTATAAATAACATTCATCCGAGTGCCTCAAAAGTCTTAACAACTCGGCGCGATAAGAGAGAATGTTTCTATTAGATCTTACACATCAAAGTTCGAACCTATTACTTCCATCAAGTTTATTATTGATCTATCCTCAAAATCTGATCATCTCTAAACTTTTACTGCAGAAATTGTGGCTTGCTGGATTTTCTAGGGGAATTCAAGAAATGCACAGAAAAGCATCATTGGTCCTCGAGGATTCAGTCAGAAATATCTACACAGTCGTGGCTTTTTGTGCGGGGAACAAGGTGATGGAGCTCTACAGAATGCAATTGAAAAAAATACTCAGGAAGAGTTTTCTTCACGGGATGGCAATTGGTTTTGGCTTTGGCTTTTCTCAGTTTCTCCTTTTTGCCTGTAATGCTCTTCTTCTGTGGTACACGGCATTATCAGTCAAGAATCAATATATGGATCTCTCTACAGCTCTCAAGGAATACATGGTATTCTCCTTTGCCACCTTTGCTCTGGTAGAGCCATTTGGTTTAGCTCCTTACATTCTTAAACGTCGGAAGTCTCTCATCTCTGTATTTGAAATCATCGATCGTGTGCCTAAAATTGAACCAGATGATTCCACCGCCCTCAAACCTCCTAATGTCTATGGAAGCATAGAGTTTAAGAATATCGATTTTTGTTATCCAACACGTCCAGAAATTTTAGTGCTGAGCAATTTCAGTCTTAAAGTTGGTGGTGGTCAAACTGTTGCTGTAGTTGGGGTTTCAGGTTCTGGAAAGAGCACTATAATCTCCCTGATAGAGAGATTTTACGACCCTGTTGCTGGTCAGGTTTTCCTTGATGGGAGGGATCTGAAGCAGTTTAACTTGAGATGGTTGAGGAGCCATCTAGGTGTTGTTCAGCAGGAACCTGTAATATTCTCGACTACAGTTAGGGAAAATATCATATATGCAAGGCATAATGCTAGTGAAGCTGAAGTGAAAGAGGCAGCTAGGATTGCAAACGCCCACCATTTTATCAGTAGCTTGCCTCATGGCTATGACACCCATGTTGGTATGAGAGGTGTAGATTTGACTCCTGGACAGAAACAGCGAATAGCTATTGCTAGGGTGGTGCTGAAAAACGCACCCATTTTGCTGTTAGATGAGGCAAGCTCTGCTATTGAGTCAGAATCAAGTAGAGTAGTACAGGAAGCCCTGGATACACTAATTATGGGAAATAAAACAACTATTCTCATAGCTCACCGAGCTGCTATGATGAGACATGTTGACAACATTGTTGTACTTAATGGTGGTCGCATAGTTGAGGAAGGGGCACATGATGCTTTGGTGGCAAAGAACGGGTTGTATGTTCGGTTAATGCAGCCCCATTTTGTTAAGGGACGTCGTCACAATCGACTAGCTTAAATTGGAACTTTGGTCCAATTGAGGTTATCTCGTTCAGCCCTGGATATTGTTGACTCTTAAGAAAATGTTAATTATTAGTTTAGTCACAAAAATATTTGGAGGCTTGGTGGGTTGTTGGCCACCGTAAGAGTAATATAGGATCTAATTAGGCTCTGTGGAGTTCTATATTAGCCTCTGGAACGTGCTCTCGGAGGCTGGTGCAATTTTTTGGGAGGCATCGCGCAACTGGCCCTGGGTTGCTTTGTCTCCATAAATCATTTATTACTATTGATCAAATTGTATTGGGGGAAAATGTAATATTTTTGGGTGGTTTTATTTTCTTTTTTTCCCTTAATTTGTTTTATTGTGCTTTTCCTTTTCGATTTTCGTATTCATTGAAAGAATTTGTTTGTGGGTGTAAAATTGTTAACATAGAATCCATTAGTCGTGAGGAGAGTTGAGAAATAGTTGTAATTTTCTGTAAATATGGAGTAGTATATACGGGATACTGTTTGAATCATTTTTGATGGTTGAGTTTTGGAGTGTCAAATGTTTCCTTGTCTTGTAAATGTAATGTTTACCTTCCTTTTAAGCTAAAGATTAATTTGTTATGCATTTAGTGGATCCATTCTTATTATATTAAACAAGCTAACATATGGACTATGAAAGTCCCTTCTGGAATGTCCTGGGTTCTTAAGAAGATTATGAAATGCAGAGAGCTCTTTGATAATGAAAACAAGATACATGAATATGAAATAGATGGGAGATTCTCCATTAATAAGTGTTATAAAGCAATCAGAGAGCCTAATATTCATGTTAGCTGGAAAAGGTTGGTATGCAACAATAGAGCTACTCCCAAAAGCATCTTTATTACATGGCTGGCAGTGCTTAACAGGTTGAGTACAAAAACCAGATTAGCTCAATGGAGCCTAGTATCAGATACTACTTGTGAGTTGTGTAATAATGGAGAGGAGGATATTCATCACCTTTTCTTCCGGTGTGAGTACTCGGCTGAAATCTGGAGGAAATGTTTGAGCATTCTAAAGAAACCAAGAAATCTTTAAGCTTTGTGGAGGAGGTGCTGATTGCTGCAGACCATTGCAGACGAAGACATAAGAAGAACAAGCTGTATGGGATGATGTTTACTGAAGCTATCTATAACATATGGATGCAGCGCAACTAGAAAATTTTTGAAGGGCAACATAAGACTACTGATCAGATTGTTAATATAATTGTTTTTAATGTTGCTACTAGAGTAGAAGATAATAGAGTAGAAGGATATAGTTAGGGACTAACCTTTTAACCTTTTCACCTTTTAGGTACTCCTAATTTTTTTTTCACCTTTTGGGTACTCGACATATATTGTCGTTGAACTCAATTAAAAATTTAACCACACATTTAACCACACCTTGACTTTAATGTATAATATTTACAAAAGGATGAGTTTTAGTTGCAGTTTCCTTCTAAAAAGGATTAATACAAAACAAATTATGGTGTACAACCATTAGAAACAAGTAGCTTCTTATACTCTACTGCATCAAAACTTCAACTTTCACGATGCAATACTCCAACTTGCAAAATTCTCCAACCTGCAAGAAATCTTCAACCTGCAAAATTCGCCGAAATTATTACATTATAATTTAACATGTTATACTCTGTTCATACTCACTAAAAGTCTTTAAAGGCAATACAACTCACTAAACGACAGCTAATCCCACAAAAAGAACTAATTTGAGTACATGACATTCTTATACATACTCAAAAAGTTACCACAAACTACATTGAAGATAAAATAATAAACAGTAAAGCAATAAAGTCCACTAAAATTAATCCCAAAAAAGACCTATTATGGTAGTATTTACCTGATTAGTGGCAATAATTTAACTTCAACATCCAACATTTGCATCTTGACGACTTGATAAAGTTGATCTATTGCTTCTTTGTTGATCACTTGCATACTATTAATTAAAAAACAGAATTAAGTGTATGTTGATTAAACATAATTAATTGCAAAAATTATCATTAACTTACTATAGCTTGCTTCTGGAAATCATTAGGATAGGTATAAATACCAACTCCCTTGTGGAAGGGTTTTGCCAAGTTAATTTTTTTTGGGTTAAAATTACTCATATGTATTTTGGCTTTTGGCGTAAAAAAAAATATTATGGCAATTTTTTTCAATTCATAAGTTAAGGTCCACTACTATGGTTAAACTATGGTTAAATTCTCAGGAATATGGATTGAGTACCTAAAAGGTGAAAAAAAAATAGGGAGTACCTAAATGGTGAAAAAGTTAAAAGGTTAGTCCCTAACTATATCCTTAACTCATGTTTAGGGTAACATTTGAAGTTTCTAGCTTTTCAACCCTTCCTAGAAGGTGGGGAAAGCTAGCTTGCTTCTTAGCTCTAAACTAGGTGTATTGGTGATTGTATTATATTTTTTTTCGGTTATCAATAACAATTTTGAATTTCCAAAAAAAAAAAAAAGATTAATTTGTTGGTTAATCCATTCCTGTGATTGCGGGTCAATCCAGTTTCCCACTTTTATGGGTACGGCTTGCAATTCGGATTCGAATCTCTTTTGTATAGACTTCTCCGGTTAATTTGTGATTCGGCTATGAACATATATGTTCCTTTATGCCACATTGCTGGTTTGCTGCAAGTAAATGATTTTATTAATTTGACTGGTGGAAAGGAATTTTGAAGGGTTGAGTGTTAATAGTAACAGTCAGAAGACATTTTCTGAATTTGATTGATCGGACTGGTAACTTGTACAATGCTTTTGTTGCTGCATAATGTATAGTTGATTCAATATCATAATCTCTTCCTGATCGTAGTAAAAAAATATAACAAATTTCTGTCTCAACATCTTTACTCAAGTCTGATATGAATTATACTAGATATCAAACACCTTGAAGGAATCGGCCACAACTTTAAGCTTGTTTCGGACTCTTCTCCATCTTCTCTCGTTCGCTCCAACCGTTAATGTGTAGTATCTCCCTGAAATATATCGAATTCCAACAAAATTGCAGTGAAATATATCAGGTTCTGATAGAGTATAAATCTATTCCTGGGGCTTCAACCATCAGCTTAAGCTTTTGGTTGAGTTGGTCCCTTGACATGGTATCAAGAGCCAGCGTGACAAAAAGGTCACGGGTTCGAATCTCATCCACCCCTCCTTTCTCAGTGGAATATTTAGTGCCAGGTATAAGGGAGACCGAAGCCCCAGGAATAGATTTATACTCTATCAGGTTCACGTTAGGTTTATTTGTTTCAATTATGTCTCATTACAATGTTCACACTATTGCACATAATCTCTATGTTATCCGGACTTTGGTATCCGTGTCGGACACAAAATCATAAAAGAAAGTGTCGAAGTGTTCATACCAATATATGAGTGTCGAGGACTTGACACAAGTACCTCAGATAAGAGTCCGAGTAACATAGTTTCAGCTAAAAGATTAACATGGCTTACCATTTGCAATGGCAATGGTTGTGAAATGGACCACAGAGAAATTCTGAGAAGTAAGCTGGTACTCGAAAGTATAGTAATTCTTTCCATCTACTGAGCGCTGCATTCAGCAATCAGAACCATTTAGCAATCAGAAAGTAGACTAGATTTGCACTTATAAGAAGAAAGTTGACTGAATTTTTGAGGTTCAGACAATCAGACTAACCTCCTGTATTTCTTTTATGTAAGTCACTTGGTTTGGAGAAGCAAGTATATTGTCCACTAATTTTTGAACAACCTGCTTAACCATGAAACAAGGAAATCGAAAATTTTCAAAATATAGATTTAAAATGAACAATATATGAAAAAATTAAGAGTAATAATATATATGTTGATTAGTTGTATTTACATCAACCATAGGGCCGAGATCATGGACGTCGCTCTTGTCAGTAGGTATGAAGCTCAACCTCACATTCTGAAGTTGCAAGTATCGGTCCTTGAATGCGGAATCATGTGCCCTGAAGTCAAATTCCTGATGAAGAAAAACATGAATTTTACGTTCATTAATTCGTAATGTGATGATTGTGTTGAAGGAAATTGGTAAAAAGATTACTGTTACAAAATGGGAGAATACCCTCCAATCTGATGGATAAACGTAAGAATAACCATCTTCTTTGTCAACAAATGCTGTATACTTTTCTGAGGCTTCTGTGATACTAAAAAGATTAAATCAGAGAATAGTAGTTTTTGGACTTCATACTAATATATTTTGGTTGAGTTGGAAAAATACCTTTACTTAGTGCAGAACTTGGAGGAATCAAGGTTAGAGCTAGCATGCCAGCTGCCATCAGTAGTGATCTTCTTTCAGAACAGCCTGATATAAGTATAGCAAAGGGTTATAATTAACAGTGGCAGACCTAGGATTTTTGTTGGATGGGCCAAACTTAATGTGCTAATTTTGTTAGAAGAGATCATTCATATCATGAATGAATTTACATATTTTTCTATATCTTGTTTATTTTTAAAAATCAAACACCTTTCATCCCAAAGGTAGATTTGATAGAAGATAGTGCCAAATTTTCTAACTCAATAAGTAGATAGGATAGTGTTGAAACTAATGCGTAAGGCGACAATATATTATACACATAAAATAGTTAGAACGATCTTACTTGAAAAAGGAAAATGAGAAAAGATGAGAATGTTGTGACGTGGAGAGATCGACTGTCCTTAAAGGTGATTTCGCTGCAGCACGGGTGCAAACTTCATCCTAACGACCACCCTCCATGATTAACACAACCGCCCGATTGTATGCACTCACAAGCAGACGAATGGAGTGACTTAACAAAGCCCGAGAAATTGGAGAACATTTTGTGTGAAGAATATGACTGATTATTGTATATCTCTCTAACTAGAGAATGAGAGTTTAAATAGGTTAGAGAAGCAAAAAAAAAAAAGGTAATGGAATATTCTAGGAGAGGAGTAAGGAATAATATCTGCGACAAAAAGGCAAGATTTGATTTGCCTTTATAAACTGATTGCGAGAATCCCGCAAATGAAATCTCGGAAAAGCGGTCCCAAAAGTTAGAACAAGTCATAAAACGGGCAACAAACCCACAACCACGCTCGCCAGAAGCCCGACTGGCGTGTGTGGTTTGGCATTCTTCTAACCCATTGTTCAACAAGGTTTAAAGGAACATGCTGGTATATAAACAAGGTAATAGCTTTTGTATTCTTTTCATGTGGAACTTGAATCTTTTACAAATAAAAGCAAACAAGCAAATATTCTACGAATATGACTAACTTTGAGGCTTTAATTCCATCACGTAGGAGATGATTCAGTATTTTCTAGTCCAATAAGTAGATACGATAGGAGATAATGGGTAATATCCTAAGGGTATGTTCTCTCTAGCTTATTTTCAGTTCAGGCAATACTTTTACTCTCACATATCACTATTCAGTTCAATTTAGTTCATCAATTCAGCTGTTCTATGCCAAAGAGAACATGCCTTAAGTTATGTAAGTTTTGGTATTGTTTTGATGGAAACTATGTGTATTTCTTATTCCGGGAGTGCAAGTATAGAGGGTTGATCCTAAGGATTGGCAATTTTTTGTTGATTCTAACTACAATGAGATCGGGAAGCATTACTAGAGTCGTTTGAGGTACCAAAATAAGAAAGTATTACCAGTTACACCAAAAATTTGGGAAAAGACTATTGTGCTAATTCTCAAGATGAACTAGGTGTTCATGGCAATGTGTTGAGCCACTACGGGCTTTGATGATGACAAACTAAAGTAATAACTAACAAGGTTTATAAGTTTTATGTATGCAAGGTTCAGTGATTAATAATGGTGCTTTATAAAGATAATAAGTGAAGTTCCTGAGTTGGAACTCCAAGAGAAGAACAAAGTTCCTAAGCGATGATTCATGATTACAATTCTTGTTTAACAGTTCCTTAAGGAACTGTCTGCTGTTCCTGAGCTGGACGCATTTGTGTTTTACAATTTCTCAAGGAACTGCGTGCTGTTCCTTCACATATGCATTTGCGTTTTACAGTTCCTTCAAGGAACTGTCTGTTGTTCCCGAGATGGGACAATATGGATCTTCAGAGTTGAAGATTTAAAGGGATGACATGAAGTCTAAGTTCAAGAGTATGTACTTAGGATTTATGTAAGTAATTTATGTTGCTTAATACTAAGAAACTACATGGAATTTATTTAATGCAACAGTGGTTTTAAAAAGTATTTAACTGAGAATTTTTAGAAAATATTGTTAATAAATAAAATAGTTTTTATTTGAAATATAAATCCTTTCTTTATTACTGAACAAATAAAAATAGATTTCCTAAATAAATTCCTTATTTCTCTCAACTGTTTAAACCATGTACTGTTAGTGGATTGTCCTTAACTTTGCTTGTTCCTCAAGAAGTGTGAACGTAGGAAAATAATTCTACGTGGGTTACTGCTTCACACTTAGTGGAGGAACAAGTGAGACTGGCATGAGAAGACTTCACTATATAAAGAGAAGTCTTCCTCATTGCAATCTACCAACTGAAAACATATTTCTATTGCTAAATCTTAAGTTTTTTCTAAAAAGGTCTGTTGCATTATTATTAAGTGAGTTCCTAAATTCCTCAAGTACTCAAGTTCAATAGTATTACTAGTGTTTCACAAAATTTGAGTTTTAATTTGGGGTTCAAGGGTTGAGTGACTCTTGTAAGACTTAGAGTTAAGTCAGTAAGTGTAGGCTTTGGAGTAGAAGCAAGAGAGAGAAGAGTTCCAATAATCAAAGGGGATTACTGTGGAGAACTTGAGTTTGAGAGGAACTCAAGTTATAGAGAGTAGAGTTTCAGTAGTCGAAGGGGACTACTGAGAGGAACTCAATTATAGAGAGTGATTGTAATAGAGTTATTGCAATAATATAGTTTTTGAGGTTTTCCCTTCTTGATAAGGTTCAAGAAGATTCCTCAATTTTATATTTTTATGTCTCTGTGATTACTGCTCCTTTATTGTTTCAAAGTTCCGCAAAAAATTTTGCTAAAAGTTCCAAATACAATTCACCCCCTCTTGTACGTGTTCCATTGAAGTGTCACAATGAAACAACTAAAACTTCAGTGATTGGTCACTGACGATATTGGAAGGAAATGCTGCAGCACAATATGTTCTTCTCTATCTGTCATGTTCTCAAGATTAGAAAGCCTTTCACAAGCTTCGGCATTGAGTCTTCTACACTACTTGAGTTCTTCAAAAGAAAATAAAACAAATCTAGTATTGCAATGAGTTAGGCGTGTTGTAGATTTGACATTCACGGCCGATTTGGTAAGAGGTCATGAAAGGTGGAAATGATAATCCATTATAGTGTAGATTTGTACTAGAAATTCGATGTAATTACATATGGTAATGCTATTTCATATCAAGTCATCCATTTTCTTCATAAAATCTCATTACTATCTATTACCACTTGGGAATATAGTATTGAGTGGTAATGAAATTTTATGAAGGGCAATCCATGTTTAGTGATAAAGTTTCATCCCCATGGTTATTGACCAAAGAACTTTTTTATAAAATTTACACTAAATTTTCACTATTACCACTATTTATTACCACTTTTTATTACTAGTAACCAAAAGACCGTGAGTCTTTTCCCGAGTTCGTAGGAAAGACAATCAAAGACCCAAAGAATACAAGTTTTTTTTGACAATAACTCACTCTCACACTGAAACTATAATTTGAACCGGTAATGCGACAACTAAATCCAGATGAAAGTAGTATTTGATTTAACTGCAATTTGTAAACCAATGCACAACCATAACGAACATAACAAACCTTAACAAATCATTTTGTGTGACAAAACTTGAGATGGATGCTTACTATTTGCTAGAGAGGAGGAATCCTTTAAGCTTGATCTTATGTTATTGAACGATGGTAATAGAATAGTAGAATTGGTGAAAGATGTGCTCATAATCTGTGATGTTAGAATCAATTCAGCACATTAATACGAGAAACTTTTTTCTTCTTAAGTGCACTTTTTAAGCTTGACCAACAGAATGTACAAAGTATAACAAGAAATGGTACCTGTTTAGGCCTAATTGCAGGCCAGCTCATTGAGAGTGATGAAGCTGCCATATCTTTGCTTAATCTTTAGTCCGTGAGAGTGTAATATTTGTTCTCATATAAGAGTGATTTTTGTGTGCAATACTTCATACTTCTGTTGAGGAGGGGTCATTTGTTTTCACAATTTTGTTTTGTTTTGTTTAGTTGTGTGTTAATGTGTAGAGCGAAGAGCGTCCAACAACAAGAGATAAGGTGGATAAACCAGTCTCTAACATGTGCGATTCACGTGCACACATGGCATTGATTGCACTGAAGTCCATTTTAGTTGCTTAGGGCCCGTTTGTTATTGTTTTTTGTTTTCACTTTTTTGAAAACTAAAATCAAAAATAGAAAATCAAATTTTCACTTTTTAGTTGTCAGTTTTCAAAATCATGTTCCCAATAAATTTGATTAATTTTTTATTCATTATAGGACATATATCACACGACTTTGAAAATAAAAAAAAAAAGAAAACCACAGTAATACCGAATGGGCCCTTAGTTTACAACTTTTCATTTTTGTTTTTAGTTTCCAGTATTTTTGAAAATTAAAAATATATACTTTTTTTTTTTGAACAACCAAGATATCTACCGCCGATATTAGTGATTAATCCTTTCGCCACGGGTGCTCCACTTAAGGATAAAGGGCTGGCCAAGAATCTCTTTCCATTCCCAAAGGTTGAGTATCGAACCCCTGACTAATTGGTTAAGGGACAAAGTGAGCAGCCACTATGCCAAGACCACTTGGTTTCTTCCTTCGTTTCTTTTTACTTGTAATGGGTTGATTACTACACTATTCACAAACTTCACTTAGTTTATCTTTGGTAATTTATAGTTAAGGAAAAACATATTCATGTGAGATCTTGTTAGATTCATCTCAATACGTATTTTTCAAATATCTACTTTTTATAATTTATAATTAAAGATATTAATGGTTGAAGTTATGCATTGGCAAGTGTGAAAACGTTTGCAAATAAAAAGAAACAGAGGAAGTATATGAAAAAAGTACTCAATTTCTCGTCATCATTGCCAATTTTCAAGATAAATAAGCCTGATTAGTATGAGTATGACTAATTTTAAATTCATTATACAAACCCATATATGGATTTTAAAATTTTAAAACGACAATGAGCATCTATTATACACCTATTTCTAAGTTGCATGTGTAGTTATGAGTGAAAGTTCGGTGTACGGATTGGACTTAGGCCTAGTCCAGTCTGATCCGAACAAATTTCGGATTTCAGTTTTTCAATCTGAATCCAACCTGATTAGAGTTCGAGTCCCAACAATCAAATCCGATTTTCAAACGATATATTGGATCCGATCCGAAATATCGAGTTCTTTATTTTAAACTTCATATTTTTGATGAAGTAAATTAGGCACGACCATGAAATAAAGCTTTCGATAGTAGAACTAATTTGTAAAAACTCATAACTAGACACGAGCATCAAAATAAAGTTTTCAGTAATGACTACGAAGTTAGCCAGTTAGAATTTTAGGGGAAGGGAAAGGTCGCCCAACCATTTGGTTTTTTTTTGAAAGATTATGTTAAGCCCAATTCTAATTAAATAATTCAAGGCCTATCTACTATTCGGTTATTTTGGATTTTTGAATCCAATCACTTTCAATCCAATCCGATCCAAAAATTCAATTTTTTTTTTAGAACACCATAATTTGAATTCAATCCAAACATAGTTTGAGTCCAATCTGAATTCGTAATTTGATTTGAATTGTATTGGATTTCAGTTTTTATCATGATAACGTTCAACCCTATATGTAGTTAAAGCGGTATATGAGGTGGCACAAACACGCGGGGATGCTTGTTGCATGTCATCTTTGTAAAGTAGTCCACATTCTCTCCCCTCAATAAACAATTCATGAATGGTGTACCAACTTTAAATTTTAATTATTTTTTATTACAACTAAGGTCCCACTTATGATTTCTCCTGAATTGTGTACAAAAGAAATAGGAACTCTATTTAAGGACGAATGGTGTATTTTGCAGTTAGCACCATCTAGGAGATATCTTTTGCTAATCCTTTATTATCATTTGAAATTCTTATATATATAATTAACACGAAAGGTTTTCTTTTGCATGTTGTTTACTTTACAATTGTTGAGTTCTTTAACTTTATGTTTCATGTGGTAATTATCAGTTCAAATCATCTTAATAAGAAAATTGATTGAAACAAATATTGATAGTCAATATTTTACAGGATCTACCACTTCAAAATTCGCTAAAGAGGGTGTGGAGAAAGCTAATACGATAGAGAATATGCAAATGTTCTCACATTATTCTTTGTAGATACTCTTGTTATATATATATGACAGATATTATTGTTTAGCAAATATCTTTTGTATAGATCTTACTTCCTAGTGTGTATACTTATATATTCAATCAATGAATGATACTCCAATCAAGGAGATTATCACTATCTTACATTCGTTTCACCAATTTTGTGATGATCATGGCATGCTTTTTCGCTTTTCTTGCCCTTACACGTCCTCTCAAAATGGCAAAGCAGAACGCATGATTCACACCCTCAACAATATGGTTCGCACCCTTCTATTTCAAGCTTCTCACCCCCCTCATTTTGGGTATATATATGCTTTAGCCACTGCAACCATTCTTCTTAACATCTTACCCACTAAAACACTTCATAACAAAACCCCCACAGACGTTCTTTATCATCGATCTCCTTCCTATGACCACCTTAGAATGTTTGGTTGCGTTGGTTATCCCAATCTATCCTCCACCACCTCTCACATATTGGCCACACGCACCACTCCGTGTGTCTTTCTTGGCTTTCCTAGCAACCATCGTGGCTACCTTTGCTATGATTTATCTAAAAATGCCATGATCATCTCTCGTCATGTCACTTTCCAAGAATTTGAATTTCCCTTCTCTCAAATTGCCACATTTCAACATCAGGATTGCAATTTTCTTGAACCTGACCCAATTCTTCCCTCTCTTCATCAGCCCAGTCCACAAACAACTCTCTTACATCCTCCTAATGGGCCATGAGCTTCTCCCTTGGGACTGAGCCCCCTACTCCAGCAACTTCACTTCAGTGTCCCACTTAATTCTCCCCCCTTTACATGGACCTGAGACCGTCCCTTCTCCCCCTCCAGGCCCACACGCTGATTCCCCTTCTCCCCATAATGGCCCCTACGCTACTTCCCCTACCGACCCACCTACTGATTTTGTCATCAACCCTCCCCACTCTCCTTTGCGTGAACCCCCACCCGACCTAGTAAATCCTCTCAGCTCCACCCCTCACCTGCTTCACCTCACATCAGTCCTCAAACGGTGACCCAAGCCCAACATGACATCTTTAAATCCAAACAAATTCTCAATCTTCATACCCAAACTGTTTCTCCCATCCTAAAAAATCCCAAATCGACCCTCCAAGACTCGAATTGGAATACCGCCATGAATGAGGAATTTACTGCTCCTATAAAACAACATACTTGGGATCTTATTTCGAGCCCGGAAAGGTTAATGTTATTCGTTGTATGTGGTTGTTTCGCCATAAGAACAAGGATACAGGTGAACTTGAGCGCTATAAGGCGCGTTTGGTTGCTAATGGTAACTCTCAACAGGTTGGGGTTGAATGTGATGAGACTTTCAGTCATGTGGTTAAACCGGCCACAATTAGGATTATTTAGAGCATTGTTATGAGTAAGAAGTGGCCTATTCATTAGCTTGATGTTAAGAACACGGTTCTTCATAGTTCTCTCAAAGAAACGGTTTATATGCATCAACCTTCTGCATCTGTAAATCCTCAGGCTCCTACTTACGTTTGCAAACTATGTAAATCTCTTTATGGATTGAAACAAGCCCCTTGTGCTTTATACCAACGCTTTGCTCACTACCTTTTGCAGATTGGTTTCACTTGCAGCACCAGTGGCTCTTCTCTCTTTATTTTTCACTCTAGTACTCACAATGCTTACTTGCTTTTATATGTGGATGATATTATCTTGACAGCTTCTTCGGATGCTCTTCGAGATCATATCATCTCTCTTCTGAAGCAGAATTTGCTATGACTGATCTGGGTAAACGGAGTTACATTATGAGGATTTTTATGCAACATACCTATAACAATATGTTTCTTTGTTAGAAAAAATATGTTGAGGACATTATTCAGCGTGCTAACATGTCCAACCACAAATTTGTGACCAACCCTATTGACACCAACTCCAAACTTAGTGCATCAGATGGTTCTCTTGTTTCTGACCCCTCTCTCTACAGAAGCCTTGTTGGAGCGCTTTAATATCTCACCTTCACTCGTCCTGACATTGCCTATGCCGTTCAGTAGACGTGCCTCTTCATGCATGCTCCCCGGGAGCCTCACTTTAACGCTCTTAAGCGTATTATTCTCTATATTAAAGGCACTCTTGATCATGGTCTTCATCTCTATCCCTCTGCTCTGAATCGGTTGGTTACTTATATTGATTGACTTGTTGTCCTAAGACTAGTCGATCCACCTCGAGTAATTTTATCTTATTGGGTGATAACTTGGTCTCTTGGTCTGCCAAACGACAACCCACTCTGCCTCGTGCAAGTGCTGAAGCTGAATATCGAGGGGTTGCTAATGTTGTTGCTGAGTCTTTTGATTATTTTTTGATTTCAATGTATGGGTTTAAGTATTTCTTTTCTCAAATTCTTCTTAATATATAGCACAAAAACAATTTGTGTTCTCATATTTTGTCTTAAATTATTTTTTTATATCCAGGACACGAATATTGAAGTTATTTTTGACGAGATTTCATATTTTTCGACCATTTATGATGTATTTTTAATTTGAGTTTCAACTATATTTGAATTAAATTTAAATAAACTGTAATTTAAGTTAATTTTTTTTTTTAAAAAAATATAATACGACACATATTCGTAAGAGTTACTGTAATTTGAGTTTAATTTTACTTGAACATAGTACATTTTTTTAAGATTTCCTGAACATAGAACAATACGCATAATTTTATTTTCAATAACGAATTGCGTACCTGATTAACGATAAAGAATCGGCAAATTTCAGAGTTCCATATTTGAGAATGTCTTGAAGCTCTAATCTATTAATAGAACTAATTTTTTTTTTGTTTGGAGTTTGTGTTTGTAATTGAATGTGCGTTATGAGAAAATTGATTTGAAATGATGTTATGCCGTGTAATTTTTTTTTGTTATTGTATGTAATATTAACGTTTGGTAAGTTGTTGATTACGAATCTTTTTGATTGAATCTTTTTTATTGGCAAGTTTAAATGATTGAATCTTATATGAGTTGATTGGGTTTAACTTTGATTTGATTGATATTTTATTTTGACAAATTTATACATGGAATTGGGGTTGATTAGCTGGCCAAAGAGACATTTAAGTAAATTTCAAGGGGACACCATTGCTCCCCATAAGCTTATATAATAGAGATCAATGAATGATACTCCAATCAGGGAGATTATCACTATCTTACATAATTGGATCACCATTCTTCAAATGTTGTCTTCGAAGGTCAATAAAATCTTAAAGGAGGATATTATATTAGTGGCTCTGCCACACTTTAATATATTGCTTAGTTTTATAATATGGTTTTCTGGGGATAGTCTCTCATTAGCACCAAAAACTAAATAAAACATATTTTTGCACCAAAGAGAATAAGAAGTAAATAAACAAAACAGTTTTTGTTTGTTGTTGAAAATCCCTACCAATTAAGTCATGCTTAAAAAAGAATTTGAACATTATGAACAATTGCATCATAGTAGTATTAACGAATAAATGTCTTCCACCACTGATTTTCAGTTTTCTAATTGTTTTAGACATGGTGAAAATTGCCACAAATTGTTATGGTTGATCCTTATTTTTTGGGTTAACATTGTAGCTCATAACTTGACAATATTTCAGCCATACACGTGTGGAAGAACATTATGATGTTCTAACAGAAGACCATAGGGTCCGGGTCTTAAGCTGTAATTATTGGCAAAGATATAAGAAAGAGCACTATGCTAATATTCTGTAATTTACGTGATAAAAAGAGAAAGAAAGAAATAGTACTACAGAAACCAAAAAGATAAGCAAGGGAAACAACAATGCCTTTATACAGAATGGCAATGGGAAGTCCAGGTGAGGCAGGACATCCAGATGCACTTAAAGCAGCCTTAGCTGAATTTTTCTCTATGATCATTTTCGTTTTCGCGGGACAAGGTTCCGGCATGGCTTTCAGTAAGTAATTACTCCATTTGTATTATCAACCATTGATTCGTGGCTAGTTCACGGTAAACCTGAGTGTATATATATGTCTAGATGGCCCGTGTACGACGTAATTTCGTAGTGTTATTTGGTACGGTGTTTACGTACACTTAGGTGAATAGTAAAATTTAGTGACATGTTGCAAATTATCCCAATGGAATATGTATGGGAAACAGAAACATGTAATGATTAATCTCATTACAATTTCTTAAATGTTCATGTATCACTTGTATCAATCACATGGTAATTGGTGAAGATGCATAAATTAAAGCGCTAAAATACAATTTTTTTTTTAATAATTTCACATCCCATGATCCATGAAGATTTCATATATGTAGTGTAGTGATCCTAGTTAATATTCTCTTTGTCTTTACTTAGGTTATCCCGTGCTTTTTTAAAGTTAAAGTTTATTAATTTTGACAATATGATTTCCATTAATAATCTAATACATAATAGTATATATAATGATGCTGAATCTTGCTGTATTTATTAAGTTTAGTGTGTAGATTTAAATCATTTGAGAAATCAACTTTCTTAATGAATCTTAATAATGAGCGTTGGGTATAACATGTTACCTCATGATTTAATGACTAATAAAACCTTACACATAAGTAATGACATAGACTCAAACAAAAATAACATAACTATACAAATGATGACATCAATCTTATGTCATTTTGTAAATTATTTCATGTCATTTGAGCTTTTTACAAAAGATGTTTTGGTTTTGGAATATTAAATGGTATAAAGGTATTAAATAATTGGCCTAGAGAAATGAAAAGAGGACCATGTGATAAATAAATAGATAGAAAAAATTAAATATTAATTCTTTTTTAGGAAAAATTTACAATAAAGGTCTGAATTTTGGGCAATAATTTTTAAAATGTCTGAACTATTGATTAACCTGTGTAGGTCCAAACTTTAGGGGGTCTTAACTTTTAGTGTGTTTCGGTGACTTAAAGTTGATGATTTTTAAAAATCTCACCTAGTTCCTACCTCCCTCCCTCAATTAACCCTTCTGGTGTGACCCGAGTTTTACAAGTTATGACCTATTAAGCCAATTTCAAGTCACTCAGGTCCGCTAAAAGTTAAGATTCCTTAAAATTAAGACCTACATAGGTTAATCAATAGTTGAGGCATTTTTTAAATTATCACTCAAAGTTGAGACTTCTATTGTCAAATTTTCTTTTTTTAGTTATTAAGAAAGATAATTGGCCTAGAGACTAACCCTTGTTAGACTATTGTTGGGATGAGGATTCGAACCCTGGGCAATGCCTTGGAATTCGAGGTGGTAGTCTACTGAGTTACTATTGCAAATAAAATAATAAAATGAAACTTATCTGTTGAAGCGTGAGCGAAGAATAATTTGTCTTGACGTGAATTACCACTGTCCTACAGGACGAACTTCCAATCGCTGCTACCTCTCCTTCAAAAAAAAAAATTAAATGCTAAATAAAATAACATTCCATTTATTTTAAACAAACCAAAGTATTTCATTTATTGTATAACGGAGAAAATGTTTTATAATCTCTATTATATAAGTCAAGGGAGGAGGTGTGGTGTCCTCTTTTGAAGTGACTAAAATACCCTTAATGATCTAATTAATGGAATAAAAAAATTAAAAAGCAAATCATTTAAAAATTCTCATTCCAACTTGCCATTTAAAACAAGTTTAAAATGGTATATGCATCAAATACTTCAATCAAAAATTAAATGGACAATATATTTATACCTTATAAAAAAAGATGGCATACATAACGTGCATATGAAAAGTCTGAACATTTACTACCTTTGATACTCTTTAATTCAGTTAAACCAACTCAAATATTTGTTCTTTCTGTTCAATATTCATTCACAAAAAATTAATGTTAACAATCACTCACAACCTTTTTTATTTTTTTTACATTAGCGAATTGATATATCTAAATTCATCTAACGGTTGAATTTTTCATATTTAAGTTTAATCATAAATAAAGTACGAATGAAGTATCTAATAGAATAACAAATTTTGAAATTAACGCACGCATCGCGTGCATATGAAGGCTAGTACATATTGTCACAGTGGCGGACGCAGCTTGGGACATGGGGGTATAACTGTATCCCCAACTCAAAAAAAAAAAAAGATAAATTAGCTTTTTAAAAAAAATAAAAAATACGAACTACAGTCTACTACTGTACTACATGCGTACGCGGGGAAACAAGTTATTACATTACTACTTTGCTAGTCTGACAACATTTATTACACTTGAGACTTGACACTTGTCGCCTATCTATTGGCCTAATATAAATATAAAAGTTTTTCTTTGAAGGTATAATATAAAGATGATAGATTGATAGTAACTTAATATTTCACAAAATGTAATTCAAAAAAAATAATAAAAAAATACCAATTTATATTTTTTCATTCCTATAAGTAGACACCCATTTGCTATACTTTATTTACATTTTTTTTCTCTTTCTTCCTAATTCATTCACTTCTTTAAATAATTTGATTTTAATTATTTTTATTCAATTTTGTTCAGAAAAAACTTCATTATAATGAATTTCAATTATCTTAATTAGTTAAGGTAAAATTATCATTTATAATTATTATGTAATAAAGTTTATCATTACTAAGTTACAATTTAAAGATTAATTACAATTAATCGATAAAAGTTTCTAATTACTAAGTTGCAATTCAAAGAGTTAATTATAATTAAATCAATGTAATTGGATCCTCTAAAATAGTCAGTGTAATTAAATTTTATAATATAATAATTAATATTTGTAATGGGAACTAATTGAAGGAGATAAAACATGATGGGTAGAGAAAAAGAAAGAGAGAGGATGAAGGAACCTTTTTCATTTATCATGATTAATGAATGAAATTGGAAGATAATGCATATTTAAGATATTTTGGGTGTAAGATTTATGTATTAAATTATTTTTGCGGAATTTTTTTCTCCGACGTTTGTCTTCATTGTACGTCTGTATCCCCAAATCTGAATTTCTGGGTCCGCCACTGCATATTGAAATTAACAAGATTTCACATGACGAATATTTTGAATAACAGGCAGATTGAAGGATAACGGGACATCGCCGTCAACAGGGGTGATAGCAGCGTCATTAGCGCATGCCTTTGGACTGATAGTAGCAGTCTCAGTTGGCGCTAACATCTCAGGTGGTCATGTTAATCCTGCGGTCACCTTTGGCGCCTTTGTGGGTGGTCATATTACTTTCTTACGCGCCATTTTATATTGGATTGGTCAATTACTTGGTTCTGTTGTTGCTTGTTTTCTTCTCCATTTTGCCACCGGTGGCATGGTACGTTTTCCCCTTCTGATTTACTATATTGTTATGGTATTAGTTGAGTATTCATGAGCACATAATTATAGGTGCACCTAAAATCGTGTGTCTTCAAGAATTTATATAATAGGCACGTTTAATGGTTCATTCACATCTCATAGTCTCAATCTCATGTAATGCAGTCTTAAGTCAAGAGAAAAAGAAAGGATGACCTGCTATTTTCGTCCATAGTAGTCACATTATTTAGAAATACATCATACACACCATCAATTACAATTCACAAACGATTGCTAAAATATACACTTTCTTACGTTAAATGTTTTCAATACCTCTAGTACTAATTAATAACAATATACAAATTAAAGCAAGTTTTCTAACGTGTTATACGTGTCACGTTTTGGGAATTTCACTGTTTGATAGGCATGTGTGATAAGCAGAGTACTTTATTGATATGTATTAGATAAACAAAGATTCTAAATTTTTTCTGATGGATTGATAAATAATTGGTTGCGACATTTAGGATATACAACAATTGCATATGATATTTTTATGTAACTCTATTGTATATACCATTCCAATTATTTTTTCTTGAAGCATACCAATACTATTTTTTAGAACGACTTATTTCCTGTTTTTATTTTCCAATATAATTCTTCCTAGCTAGTATTAATCTATATATTCAACTATTTATTTTGCAGGAAGTCTCGGCGTTTGCACTATCAGGCGGGGTGACTTCATGGAATGCACTAGTATTCGAGATTGTTATGACATTTGGGCTTGTCTATACAGTTTATGCCTTAGCTGTTGACCCAAAAAAAGGCAATTTGGGAACAATAGCCCCAATTGCAATTGGGTTCATTGTTGGGGCTAACATCTTGGCTGGTGGGCCCTTTGATGGGGCTTCAATGAATCCAGCAGTCTCATTTGGGCCTGCTGTGGTTAGCTGGACCTGGACTCACCACTGGGTCTACTGGCTCGGCCCATTTATCGGAGCTGCCCTTGCTGCCATTATCTATGACCATATTTTCATTACCGATGATTATTCACACCAGCCACTCCCCACTGATTATTAGGTTAAATCGTTAATTGCAGTTTTTTTTTGGCGGGAATAAATCTAGCCTTGGAAACGAGGATGATGATGCTTTTTTTCTTTTTCCCCTATTGGTTGAATATGTTGTCATTGGAAATATTATTGTTTTGATGCATAATTATACTATTCTATGATGGATATTTCAACAGCTTCATTTATTTGTTGGTATGGACGAATAATATCTTTTTTTTGTTCAAGTTATACATTCAAACATTGCATTCAACTAATTATATGTAGTTTCTGAAGGCTTCTTACAACTCATATATTCAGCAATATCTAATTGAAGTGTTTGGTACTCCATTAATTTTATGTGGAAAGACTTAGAGGAGGTTTGGTTATACATAAAAAGTACTTATTGTTTTCTAGATTGTTTCCCCGTATAGATGCATTTCTTAGGAGTATAAGATTGTGTTTGGTTAACAATGAAAAGTAAAACTTTTTATAGTAAATCTAAGTGATATAAGGGAATCTAGATAAGTAATTTTTTATCTATTTTGTGAGGAACACAAAGTACAACTCCACATGCTTTTACTTTGGGATGTACTAGATGTTGACTATATGTTCTGTAAAATTCCAGAATGTAAAAGGTACACCTTGGTGTATGTATCTTTACGTACACCAAATGAGTATGAATTGATCAAAATGAGTACGGACCAAAATGAGTATGAGTTTTTCAAATGAGTATGGGGTTTTTCAAATGAGTATGAGTTTTTCAATTGAGTATGAAGCCAAATGAGTATGAGTTCTCCAAATGATTACAAGTTTTCCAAATGAGTAGGCGTTACATAAATGAGTATAAAGTCAAATGAGTAGTCAAATGAGTATGAGTTTGTCAAACGAGTATGTGATAGAATATTATTCCCTAATAATATTCTGTGATGTACATAAATTAAGGTTGTAATGTTGTAATCCCTTGTAATTAGCTATAGTCCCTTGTAATAAGCTAAGTAGTTATTTGTTTCCTAAAGTATAGGCATAACTTGTATATCTTCAGTTTATGGGAATAATGAAGATTAAGGAAAGATTTCATGGTATCAGTTTCTTCCTAGGGGCCTTTCTTTTCTCCTTCTTTCCTCTCCTCACAAACTTCCGCTGCCCCTCTTCTTTTCCCGGCGCCGCCACACCGTCTCGGCCGCCCGTCACTTCGCCGCCATGTCTGCCGTCAAGTCATCTTTCCACCCTGCTCTTGTGGTTTCGAATATTCGAAATCACATCACCGTTACTCTTACCATGGAGAACGTTCAATATTCCACATGGGCGGAATCATTCAAAATTCACGCTCGCTCCCACAAAGTCCTCCACCATATTATTCCACCGAAAAAGGGAAAGAGACGGTTCCCTCTACGGATGAAGAACGAGAGTTGTGGTCTACTCTCGATGCTACGGTTCTCCAATGGATATACGCCACCATTTCTGATGATCTTCTACACACCATTATTGAGCCCGATTCCACGGCCATGGCTGCGTGGGATCGCTTGAGGGATATACTTCAAGACAATAAACACTCTAGGGCCGTTACTCTTGAACAAGAGTTTTCCTCCACCACTATGGAGGATTTTCCAAATGCCTCCTCCTATTGTCAACACCTCAAGACCTTAGCGGATCAACTAAAGAATGTGGGAGCCTCGGTTTCCAACAACCGTCTTGTTCTTCAAATGGTTTCCGGTCTCTCGGATGCCTACAACCAAGTGGCTACTTTAATCCGTCAAAATGACCCACTTCCACCTTTTTACCAAGCCCGCTCAATGCTTACCCTTGAAGAAGCGGGACTTGCAAAGAAAACCTCCACCGGAGCCGCTTTGGTGGCTCGTGATTCTGACGATGTCCCGCCGGAAAATCTTCCTGCCCGTTCGAATTCTAATGGTGGGCGTCCAACTGGGAAAAACCGGCCAAACCATGTTAATCATGGGTGAAATAAAAATTCTGGCCATGGTGGTGGCCGGAATGGTGGTCGCGGTGGTCGGCAGTCCGGGGGTGGTGGCCGGAACTCCGGCACTGGTGGTGGTTGCAGTCAGTCCGGTGAGTATGGTGGGGCACGGCCGCCACCTGCTGCATTACCGTGGCAATGGGGATGGGGTCAAGGAGCTTGGGCCATTCCTCCTTCCCCATACCCCACGTATCCTTGGGCCAGGTTCGTAGGGTCTTCTCATCCTGCTGGGCCAGCAGGCGTTCTGGGCTCCAGGCCCCCTCACCAACAAACTCAGCAGGCCTATGTTGCTGCCCCCAGTTCCTCAGCTCATATTTCTCATCCAACAGACCTTGACATTGCCATGTACACTCTTGGACTCAACCCTCCTGACCCAAACTGGTACAGGGACACTGGAGCTACTTCCCACATGACTTCCACTCAAGGTACTCTCTCTCCCTATTTTGATTTGAGCAATTCACGTGGTATAATTGTTGGTAATGGTAATTCTATTCCAGTTCATGGTTATGGAGACACTCATTTACCTTCCCCTATTCCTCATTAACCCTCAAAAATGTCCTCCATGCTCCCAAACTAGTCAAAAATTTAGTTTCCGTTCACAAATTTACCACTGATAACTCTGTGTCTGTGGAATTTGATCCTTTTGGGTTTTCTGTGAAGGATTTACAAACGGGGAGACGCCTAATGAGATGTGACAGTAAAGGGGCTCTTTATCCTCTTCCTACCACTATTGCTTCACCTCATTCAGATTTTGCTGCCCTGGCCTCTTCTACTTGGCATGAGCGTTTGGGTCATCCGAGAGCTCCTATCTTAGCTACTCTTAGACATAATAAATTGATTGCTTGTAATCAATCTAGTAGCTCCACTTCTTGTTATTCTTGTCCACTTGGAAAACTTGTTAAGTTACCGTTTGTTGCTTCTACTTCATGCACTTTTATGCCTTTTGATATTATTCATGCTGATATTTGGACTTCACCTGTTTTGAGTTCATTAGGCCATAGATATTATCTTGTCTTATTGGATGATTACACCAAATTTGTGTGGACATTTCCCCTTGCTAAGAAATCTCAAGTGTATGACACTTTTCTTTCTTTTCAATCATTTGTTTGCACTCAATTTGAATGCAATATTAAAACACTCCAATGTGACAATGGGCTGGAATTTGATAGTGAACCTTTACGGACTTTTTGTGCAAAACATGGCTTACTTTTTCGGTTTTCATGTCCTTGTAGATTTCAGTATGAGTTGTGTTGGGGTTATATTTAATTTATTAATTACGATATTTCTTGATTTATAAAATAAACATACTCAATTGAGTTTTATGTACTCGTTGGACTCAAATGCTTATAAATGAGTATGGAAATGTCCAAATGAGTATAAAGTTGTTTAAATGAGTATGAGTTGGGTCGGAGTTCTATTTAATTTTTTAATTATGATATTTTATGATTTATAAAATAAGCATACTCATTTGAGTTTTATGTACTAATTGATTAAACATAATACTCAAATGCTTATAACTGAGCATGAAAATGTCCAAATGAATATGAAAGTTGTTCAAATGAGTATGAGTTTGTCAAATTGAGTATGAGTTGGGTTAGGGTTTTATTTAGTTTTTTAATTATGATATTTCTTGATTTATAAAATAAGCATACGAATTGATTAAACAAGTCAAATGCTTATAAATGAGTATGAAAATGTCCAAATGAGTATGAAAGTTGTTCAAATAAGTATGAACTGTACAAATTAGTATGAATTATATGAAAAAAATAAATGAAAATTAAATTAAAAAGAGAAATTGTGGTTGAAGTGAGGAGTCGAACCCCCGACCTCTGTGCAAAATGGGGAAGGAGGCGCAATACTGTGACCACTGAAGCAAATGTGGTTTTGTGATATATTAACACGCGAAATGTATATAATAGATTACCCGGGTGTACCTACCGCAAGGTACACCCGAGTGTATGTTTTAATTTGCGGTAAAATTCTAGAGATGGTACAAATTTTTTGTTCTATTTTAGATGGTAACCCTGAACTTTGTATAAAGTATCGTTTGTGACCCTATTTTCTAAATTCCGTTAACAAACCGTTATCTAGCTAAGAAATTAACTTTATTGAAAAAATTTCTCCCTTTCTCTATTATTTTCAATGTGACGGGATCTCTCCATTAAGTTCTAATATTCATAAATAGACTTAAAAAACCTCGCCACTACAAAATTAGATTTCCCTAAAAATCCAAGAATCTGACAAATCTTATGATTTATTAAGAAGTTGTGGTTACCAAAGTTACTTTATACACTTCATGAATGGAATTTGGAATTTGAAGTAGCTTTTTAACAAAATTTTAGAGTATAAGTCAGGAAAGTTACTTTATACAAAGTTGAGGGTCGCCATCTAGAATTTTTTTTAAAAAATCCACCATCTAAAATTTTGGAAAACACAGGATCACCATCAAGAATTTCCCTTTTACATTCAATAAACTTTTATTTTTCATATTTTTTTTATGTTAATTAAATAAATTTTTCATAATTGTATCACTTCAACCAACATCATTAACTACTTAAAATGATTTGTTGTACTATCTATACTAATATATTAAAAGGCGTTCCTAAGCCAGAAACGGTGCCACGTGGCGCTCTCCCTAAGGGAGTTTTACTCCATGCAATCCACAACAATAAAAAAAAAATTAGAAACTACAAGTGTAAGGTTTGATCCCGTAACCTCAAGAACATAAAAAAGTCTTAACCACTAGACCAAATAATAATTAGTGTTATCATCTTAAATTATAATATTAATAAATGAAAATTTTTCCTTACCCGGGGCGTTGCCCGGGTCTAATAACTAGTTATATATCTACAAAGTGACAAATAAATGATTTAGTAATATGTGGGAAGTTATTAGTTGTGGAAACCCAATTCTAAAAATGGTTCATCTCTTACACGATATTTCCTTTCTATAAGGAAGGGAATGGACCAAGGACTCGACCAAGATTCAATTGGATCCAACCCATTTCAAGGTTCAGATCCAAGTCACGTCAATTCGGGGTGCATTAACGTCTAGGTGTTTATAAATTATTAGTTAATTTAGAATGGAATTGGATTTTGGGGGAATTTAAATTTAATACTTCATCTGTTTCTTATACTTGCAACATATTCATTTTTGAATGTTTCATAATATTGCAACATTTTTCTTTATGGCACATTCTAGTATAAAGGAAGCTTTATTTTATTACTCAAGCACACGGATCATGTTTCACTTCTGACATCCTCCTTTAAACATGTGCCATTCAATCTTGCAAGTATTAAGAAATGGAGGAAGTTATGAAATTATATTCAAACTCTTAGAAAACCCTTGTTATTTGAAGACGATAGATAATTATTGTCTTTTTTTGTCCCCGAGTATATAAAGCCATAAAGGAAGGCTTTATAGATGAGATTTGATTATTGGGTCCTAAAGTACCATATGAGATCAATTCCTGAAATGTATAATGAATACACTTTATATGAATTGATATACTTGAGTCATATGCATATTTATTCTTATCATTTGGGGGGGGGGGAGGGGAGGTGGGGATAAAAACATATACATTAAGATTAAATTAGTAAGGTATTTTTTCAATGTACGGATCGAAATAATACATGAATAGTATTTTTTTTGGGACTTGTGGTAAGATAAATTTTCTCTGGGTTACTCTCGCATAGGGCCATTCACCCAGAGGCTCAACAAACCCCAACCCCTCTCCCTCCATCAATATTGAAATTTTGCTTCCACCAAAATTTGAACCTTGATCTCCCATATGGGAGATAGGAAGCCATACCATTGGACCCAAAGGTCCTTGGTATACATAAATAGTACTTCAGTGAAGCCCTATGCTTTATATAAACTTTATATGAATTGAAGCACTTGAGTCCAGCTCTATGCTTTAGACACACTTCATATGAATTGAAGTACTTGGGTGAATCCCTATGCTTAAAAAAAAAGATACATCTTCATTTACATATATACTCAATATTATGAAACTTTTAGTGGTACGAAGATAAGTTCCAACTTTAGAATTTCAAGGGTGTCTATATTTTAACAACCCTTGTTCAACTTCCTCATTTTCAATATATTCCATTGGTAGCCCTCCGAGTCAGCAATTCTGATGAATATTTGATCTTCATCAACCTTTGAATTCTTTTGTTTTGTAGTTTAGAAATTATTATTGGAGGTGAGGTAGTTGCTGTTTGCTCCCATAGATTGGCCCAATAAACATCAGAAGGCACTTCTTTCAAGGCCTAGGCCCTATATGTTAAAGGAGATCCATCAGCTTTTAGGGAACAAAATAGCTTTATCTTAAAAAGGTGATGGCTTCCCTAGGTATTAGGATGCTCCCCAAAAGGGTTTCCTTTCTGGGAGATTCCCAACACTTTAAATACCAACAGTCTCATCAATGAACAGGTATTCAATTCTCACCTAACTAAACCAGAGCATCTCTCTCTAGCCCCTTCACCCATCATTGACTTGAGCGTCGGAGGGGCTTTTCCGGGAACACCCCCGGGCCAGTTTTTTCTTATCTTGCAGGATTGGTAGTGACCAAACTCGGGATTATAACCTGACTCGGGATTTGACACTCATCCTAAACATAGTAATCTTTTGACTAGTTTATTAGCTGAAACAGTTTGGCGCCGTCGGTGGGGATACTACATCTCAAAGTCACGTACCGAGAGCAACATGACACCCCGAAGGAAAACAACCCGAGGTTCACTAACTCGTCAACCCACACCCCTTCAATCTCAACAACCACACGTCTTGGTTGAATCCCTGGCAATAGATGATGAGGGATCGACCCCCGCAATGACGAACACTCAGCCCCTCGGGATGAACTAGCTCCAGTCACAATGACGGACATAGAACGGATAGCTCGACAGCTAAATGACCATATGCAAAGAAGCTTGCAAGAGCTGACGCATGGAAGCCCCTCCACACTCACATTCCTAACCGGGACGAGCAACGAGTAGGGGAGAGAGAGGTCCCGACATGCCAACTCCCAAAGGACCCCAAACTCGGGTGCTAGGCTTATCATAGAGGAAAATCGCAAATGCAGGATGGAGCAAGACGCTTGAAATATACTCAATAAAAAGAATGAGGAGAGGGAGAAGACACAACAGGAGGAACAAGCCCACTCTCGGGAACCGCGGAGGGAACGAGAAAGATTCCCCCTCGGGTCTAAGAGAATGAGGCACGAAGATGAAGGGGACTCAGACCCTCCTTGGAACAAGACCCCCGCCTTGGTAAATTGAGGGGTGCTCAACTTCATGACCCCTTTTAGTCGGGAGATCATGGACGTCCCCAACCCGGGAAAGATCAAAGTCCCCTCCATCGAGCAATATTCGGGTAGCAGCGACCCCGAGGACGACATGGCGGCCTACAATGCCCAAATGAGTGTGCAGACTGGGTGTGAGGCCACTTGGTGTCGATACTTCCCGACAACCCTCAAAGGGTTGGCGCTCAGCTGGTTATCAGGCTTGTCACCCGGCATCATCACCAGGAATCATTGTTCCACCAACATTTCATTGTTGGACGCAGACACAAGAAGACCAGCATCCATCTAATGTCAATCAAACAACAAGAGAATGAGAGCCTAACTGATTACATCAAGAGCTTCAATGAGGAATCATTGAAGATATTGGATCTCCAGGATGGGGTAGCATTTTCCGCCTTAATGTCGGGACTATGGCCGGGGAAGTTTAGGTGGTCCCTTGCAGAAAATGAAGTCACAACGTTTACCAAAGCCATGAGTCGGGATCAGAAGTTCATCCAAGCCTCCGACATATGCAACCCTGTCGGGGAAAAATCTAAGAAGAAGAAAGAAGAGGCCCCTTACTGGGAATCAAACAAAAGCGCGAGGAACAACTGACAGCTCCTCCCGAGAGTTGTAGATAATGGGAACGACCCTCACTTTAACATAAACAGACGAGAGATCTACCTAGATCTTAATCACAAGTCGGTACCGCCCATTCCCCCCCCCATAAGAACCTCTAAATGTAACACCCCGATAATTCTCTCTTTTTAGAAATACCATTATAATATAAAATTTAGAGAATTACCAAAGCATTATCGCCCATGTGATAACGTATCGGCTTATTCAGAATTTTACAGCGGAAAACAATTTACTAAAACCAACTTTATTAAAACTCACTAAATAAAAGACAATGTCGAGAATCTAAACAACCAACTTAAATAAACAACCATCTAAAATAAAATGTTCCTGCGAAAGCATAAGTTAAACTACACTAGAATTATAGTCTCTCCACTCCAGATTCCCAATGCGATGCACATCTGCGAACCTGTAATGTCAATGCACTATCGACCCTGCTCACCAGAAGGATCATCACATGATCAATAAGCAAAGCTATGATCACACACACAAGTAAAGCACGTAATCAGCAAAGCTGAGTACTACATATCAAACATAAACATTCCTAAACATGATACTAAATAATAACGTGTAGAAATAAATAATAAATAAACATATAATAATCTGCAGGCAACTTTTACTGAACTAAACTCAAAACATCTTTTTATTTACTTTAATGGAATAGTTATTGGACGAGTTGTCTTGCCTACTAATATGAAATGGGGGCGCGACTCCGCATTTCAGAGTGACCTGCGATATCGAGGAACCTTTGAAATAAAAGAGGGATGGTGATCAACCCATTCCTAGAAAAGCTATGGCACGCTCACCATAACCTTAACCCTTACGTCCAACTCTAGACGTGCACAAGTCTAAAGTCTATAACTTATGCTTGTTACACTTTACGTTATTTACATATTATTACTTGTGTTGACACACACACACATACCAATAACATATAAATAAAATCAGACAATCACAACAGAACTTCTTTTATCTTTGGATTTAACAAGTGATCACAACTCACAATCCAAGACTACTTTAATTCCTTCTTAATCTTAACTTCCTTTAATTGTTGAACCTAGCCAACAACAACCTTACATTTATATAGGTATAACTTGTAAACTTACCAAATAAGGTCCACGGCCCTCATAAGATAATCAAACGATACTTCTCAAAGAATACATGCATTACATGATTCACTTAACATATATTAACTCTTATGCGAATTAATAAATAAACTAACTTAACATGCTTGCATCAATTATTCCATACAAACATTATAATAATATTCATAAACAATTCTAAGTCACATGTTGCACACAGGCATAAAACATGTAAAATAAATTCAGAAATCACATATACGAACAAATCAGGTTCCTATACATGATACTAAAAATTTAAACCTTACTTAAACATGTTACTAATCCACATAGCACGTAAATAATGTACGTACCTCGTATATACTAGCATGTAGGCCACTTTTAAATCGTTAAAAGTCTCCTACGATGTATTCTCCGCCTAGAAAACAAGGTAACTAAAATTAATAACTTAAAATAAAAATTACAGCAGCTTTAAATAATTTAAAACCCCTTTATAAAACACGTTTTAAAATCAATTTTAAGTGTCAAACTTACGTTATTTTTAATTCCTAGTATAGTACTACTATTCTAGCAATTAAAAATCCTTAAAAACTCCATAAATAACTCTTTTATGAAATTACAACACTTTTAAAATCTAATAACCCTCCTTAAAATATGTTAAACGTATTTAAAGTTACGTACTAAGTAAATCTCATAGTTCATAAAATATTTCTTTAGCTTCTAGCAAATAAAAACCCTAAAAACTCTTATTTTCATGAATAAAACTAAAAATAAACTTAATAAACAAATCTGAAATTTCTTATAATATATACATAAAAACCGAAATTATTATATAAAAAAATAGTAATTTAACTAGAACCATGTTAATATAATAAAATAACATAAAAACCTAGTCTTTTAATGGAATCTTAGGAAGGAAGAAATAAAACAACCAACAAACGAAGGAGGAAGAGGGACGCCGGCACAGCAACCAGCGGCAGCAACACGACAACATCAGTTTTTCGGATTTGAGAAGGTTTGTGACGTTTCTTGTTGAACAAGAAACGTTACTTGAAGAAGAAGAAACGTGGTTTGAGAAGAAGAACAAGAACGACGCACAAGGAGGAGAGAGAAAAAGTCGAAGGAAGGAGGAAAGCGTTGAATGACATGAAGTTTGTTGAGAAAAATAATTGTGTCGGATAAAATAATTGGGTTTAGGATATTTATTAAAAGGCTTCCCTTTTTGGCTTAGAAAAGAGATAAGGTTTAATGAGATTTGATGACTAATAAGATGAACAACTTAGGACTTAATCATAACATGACTCTTTTCCTTTTTATCCTTTTAGGATTTTCGATTCCATTAAACTTCTTTTTCAATATACTTTAATATTTAAAACTTTTAAAAAAACTTGCTTAATTAAAATATTTTCAATTTTATTAAGCCATGAAAAATAATTTCATTTGACTTTTAAAAATAGTCAACCTTTTTAAATAGTCAAATCATTTTCCAAACTCATTTGAGTTTAAATATAAATATATAAATACTTAATATATTTATAAATTCCTTTAAAATTGTGGGGGATTACACTAAAGACAAGAGAGATCAGAGGCTATGGTGCGAGTACCACCGGCAGTGTGGCCACACCACAAAAGACTGTTGCGAATTGAAAAAGGCTTTGGATCATTTAGCTGATCAAGAAAAGCTGAACAGGTACATCAAGCATTTCCGAGAAGAGAAGGAAAGAAAAAGGAAGCAAAAAATGACAACGATAACACCGAGGGCTATGTCCGGGTCATAGCGAGAGGTCATGCCTCAGGAGGATTGACTGGCCGAGCTCGAAAAGCTCATCTACAATCAATGAAGCAGCATCTTTTAGAAATAGAACCATCAAAGGCGGGATGTCCTGTGATGACGCCCGGGGAGCCTGACCGACACATACACACCCCCACGACGATCCTTTGGTCATATAGATGAAAATCGCCAACTCTCGGGTCAAGAGAATCCTAGTCGATAGCGGGTCTTCAACAAATATTATCATCCTCGACTGTTTACTCAAGTTGAAATATATCGAGAAGGATGTGAACCGTACTAGCCAGCCGCTGATAGGCGTCGGGGGCGGATCCGTCTACCCTATCGGGTACGTGAAGCTGGTCGTGAGGCTCGGGGAGAGAGGAAAGGGAAGGAGTCTACCAGTTGACTTCCTAGTAGTTGATACCCGGCTACCTTACAGCGCAATCATGGGCAGACCCACGATGAACAGGATAAAGGCAGCCATCTCGGTATATCGGTTGCTTTTGCAACATGAAATTGACGAAGAGCATGTCGGGAAGATCTATGAGGACCAAGAGACAGCCCGAGAGTGTTATACCAACAACTTCAAAACCAATGTGCCAGACTAGCATCCCCGAAAGAGAAAAAAAGAAGAACTATCCGACACTCCTACTTGCCTCGGGGTTTACATCTCCGAAAATCCCAAGTCATATGAACGACCCCGACCGTTAGAGAAGGTTGAAGAAATGGTAGTTGATGAGGAAGCTAGGCATACACTGAGAATTGGCACAAACCTCGACCCCAAGCTTAGAGAGGAACTACTTCATATCTTGAAAGATTTCAAGGAAGTCTTTGCCTATTCGGCCTCCGATATGGAAGGATTGGACCCCGACTTTGCATCTCACGACATGAATATCAAGGAAGGGTTTCGTCCTATCAAGCAAAAACTCGGGCACCAGGGGACCGAGAAGAATGCCGCGGCAGTTGAGGAAGTGAAGAAGCTGTTGGAGGCGGGAATCATTGAAGGGTTGGTTGGCCAATGTGGTGCTAGTAAAGAAGGCCAATGGAGCTTGGCGCATGTGCGTCGACTTTACAGATCTGAATAACGTGCCCCAAAGATAACCATTCGCTACCAAAGATTGACAGACCAGTTGATTCCACAGCGGGTCACGAGTTGGTTAGCTTTATGGCTGCCAATGCGGGATACCACCAAATCCTCATGGCGAAAAAGGATTGAGTGCATACGATGTTTGTCACGGCCCAAGGCGTATACTGCTACAAAATGATGCCCATTGGGCTAAAAAATGCAGGGGCTATGTATCAACGAACAATCAACAAGGTCTTTGAAGAGCAACTTGGGAGGAACATTGAGGTGTATGTGGACAATATGATCGTCAAAAGCAAGAGAAAGATGGATAACGTGAACGATCTCATAGACACACTAACCACCCTCAGGCGCTATGGCATGAAGTTGAACCCCAAGAAGTGTGTGTTCGGGGTGAAAGGGGGCAAATGGCTGGGGTTTCTGGTAGACGAAAGGGGTATTGTTATGGCTGAATTTTTTACAGGTTGACATTGACGCAAGGATGCGATGACTCGATGACATGACGACGTATAGCACAGTGACGAAGAAATTCAGACCCGAAGATGTAGCAGGCAATGTGGGATTTGAAGCTAGAGCATTAAATAAGTAACGGTCCGGCTAAATAAGGGAAGAGTTTAACAAGCCATAAATTCAGCCGTTGAGGAGCGTGAGTTAAGACGTTGGCGCATAAGTGAAGGAGATCGTCGTGATTTAAGCATGGAAATCAATGTAATAATGAGTAGATTTATTATTGTATTCGTTGGGTAAAAGCCAAAGAAAAGAGAAGGCATATAAAAGAGAGAGAGGTCATTTTCATATTTTTGACGCAACATTGTGAGAAAGACACTAGGGTGAACTAAGCATTCTTGTAAACGACACTCAATCACGAAGAAAGATAGTGAACAACATTAGTTTGGTGTATCTCTAACCACCCGCGGTTTTTTACCCATCTTCATTGGGGTTTTCCGCGTCACCATTTTTGTGTGTTCATCCCCTTTGACTCCCCTTTGCATTCTTTCGTCGCATCGACTTTAACACTATCTGGTTGACACGTCCCACAAACTTCAATTTCATCGTTAGTGATAAATTTTAGCATAAACAATTTGGCGCCCACGTGGGGCATAACCAGACAATCTACTATTCAAAATCCGTCAAATGGGAGAAACACTTAACCTCGAGGAAATGCAAAGGCAGTATGAGCAAATGAGAGCAGAGATGCTCGAAATGAGGCAAGCTAACGAGCGTCTAACTACAGACTTTACGACATGCAGGAGAGGATCCAGAAATTGCAAGAGGAGTTAGCATCGTCCAAGGCCTCGAAACCCGGCGTCGAGAAAATCTGAACGACATCCCTTTTATGGGGAATCTCTCTGAGTCAGATGATGAAGAACCTGAAGATGACGAAGAGCCCGAGGACGAAGAGCCCTTGAACAATGAAGAGAACGACCAAGGTGGAGGAGAAGCAAATCTTATGACAAAGCGTCTGACTCAAATGAAAAGCAGAACAAGCGCTTGATGAAGCTCATGTCCCAGCTCCCCGGATCCCCAACACCAGGCCTCGTGGAACACCCCGACGGCTACGCAGAGTCACCATTCGTTGATAGGATCTCAAGAGCCGTGCTCCCCAAAAAGCTCAACCTGCCTACCTTAGCTGCTACTTACGATGGTTCAACCGATCCGGGCGAGCACGTCGCGCAAAACAAACAACGGATGTGGCAAGCGTCAAATCCCTGGCATTTGGTAGAGGCATGCATGTGCAAGTCGTTCGGAGCCACGCTCACCGGTCCCGCTCTCAAGTGGTTGGGATCTCTCAAGCCAGGAAGCATTGTCAATTTCTCCACCCTCTTCAATAAGTTCTATGAGAAGTTTGAAGGCAGTCGCAACCTGGAAAAGCAAACGAGCGACCTATATGGCGTCGTGCAGGGACCCAAAGAATCCGTTCGCATTATTATAATCGCTTTAACAAAGAAATGATTAGCATTAAAAATCTTGATACTAAGACTGCTATTGAATGTTTCAGGAAAGGACTAATCTTGCGGTCGAAGCTATACAATCGTCTGACGAAGTACCCGTGCCAGACGTTCGAGGAAGTCAAGTCGCGAGCATTAGCACAGATGAGGTTGGAGTAAGACGACGCCATCCTCAACACCATATCCACCCGACGCGCGCCGGATACTTTCGCTGATCGGAAGGCCTTCGTCCCTAAGAAGAACAACTGGCGAAGTCACCCCTACAGCCGTTCAAACCAGGTAAACAATGTTACTGACATTGTACAAAGTGCAGGTAACAGCGCAAGGACGGAGCCACCAACCTTCCCTGCTTTAGACTCCTACGGATTCTCCGTCAACGTCGGAGGCGTTGTGAATGCCTTATCTAGAATCGGAGCGCCAGTTCGTTGGCCGAATAAGAGCGACCGTCCGGAGGCGCAAAAAGATCAGTCAAAATGGTGTCATTTCCATCATGACCATGGTCATAAGACGGAGGAGTGCATTGCGTTGCGACGCGAAGTTGCGTTCATGCTCAATAAGGGGCATCTTAAGGACCTTTTGAGCGACAAAGGTAAAGCGTCCTTTAGAAGAAATACCGCGCAATCCGACCCTCCTGCGTCGCTCGCACACTAAAGGTAATTAACGTCATCTCTGGTGGATCTGATGTATGTGGACTAACGTATTCCGCAGCCAAAAGGCTAGCAAGAGAGGGTACCCCTCGTCCGCCGTTTATAAATCTTGCAGGTCAGCGAGGACGCAAGCTCGAAGCATGGCGATAACCTTTGATGACGACGACGTCTGCGACGTGGAGCATCATGACGGATTAGTCATATCCCTGACTGTCAGCAACTGCTGTTAAGCGAGTGTTGGTCGATGGGGGCAGCTCAGCCAACATCATATTCAAAAGCGCCCTCGAAGGTATGGGTCTGTGTGATAAAGATATTACTAAAAAATCTACTGTTTTAGTAGGTTTCAGTGGAGAGGCTCAACATACTGTCGGGAGATCACCTGCCAAGCTAGCCAAAGGCGTCAACCTCCCAACCAGGTTCAACGTTGTGGATTGCCCGTCAGCGTACAACATCATTCTCGGTACCCCATGGATACATAAGATGAAGGCCGTCCCTTCAACCTATCATCAGTCCTGAAGTTTCCTACCAAATGGGGGTCCAAGAAATAAAGGGCGAGCAGAAGTCTGCAAGGGAATGCTATAGTTCGTCGCTCAAGCCCCCAAAAGCAGCTATCTAGCAATTAAAGGATGGGTCAGCGCCCGACGCGCCCAGCGAGCAGGACGTGGATGAAGTGATGCTCGATCCATCCATCCCCGATCGCGTCGTTCGAATCGGAGCGACATTGTCACAAGAGATACGAGGTCAGTTAATTGATTTTTGAAAGCTAACCAAGATTGTTTTGCTTGGTCCCATGAAGTAATGACAGGTATCAGTCCTGACGTCATACGCATAACTCAACGTCGACCCGCTCACAAGCCTGTGAAGCAGAAAAGACGCAAGTTCGCTCCTGAAAGGAACCAAGTCATCAATGAGAGGTCCAGAAATTATCGATACCGGAAAGATCCGCGAAGTAAATACCCAGATTGGTTAGCTAACGTCGTGGTGGTCAGCAAAAAGAACGGAAAGTGGAGAGTCTGCATCGACTTCACAGACCTAAACAAAGCATGTCCTAAGGATCCATTTCCTCTCCTCATATAGATGCAATGGTCGACGCGACGGCCGGTCACGAGCTTTTAACGTTCATGGACGCGTATTCCGGGTACAACCAAATATTGATGCATCCGGACGACCAGGAAAAGACCGCGTTTGTTACTGATAAAGGTATATATTGTTACAAGGTTATGCCTTTTGGTTTGAAAAATGCAGGTGCCACGTATCAGCGACTTATTAATCAAATGTTTAAAGATCAACTGGGTGACACCATGGAAGTGTACATCGATGATATGCTCGTCAAATCCAAGCAAGCAGGCGATCACATTCAATCTGTCGGAGGCTTTCGACGTATTACGAAGGTATGGCATGAAATTAAATCCTACTAAGTGCACCTTTGGAGTGTCCGCAGGAAAATTTCTAGGGTACGTCGTGACGCAACGAGGAATTGAGGCCAGCCAAGATCAAATAAAAGCCATCATCAACATTCAGTCCCCACGAAGCGTCAAGGAAGTGCAAAAGTTGACCGGCGCGTGCCGCGCTAAATCGTTTCATATCCCGGTCATCTGAGAAGTGTCATCTATTTTATGACGTCCTGAGAAAGAACAAGGGCTTTGAGTGGACGCAACAACATGAAGACCGCTGCAAAAGCTAAAAGCTACTTAGCGTCGCCGCCATTGCTGTCAAAGCCAATATCGGGGAAACGTTGCAGCTCTATCTCCGGTAAGTAACGTGTCCGTCAGCGCTGTCCTGACGCGGGAAGCGAGAGCCAGCAGCTACCAATTTACTATGTCAGTAAGTCTCTGCTAGACGCGGAGACCAGGTATTCTTCATTAGAAAACTCATTTTAGCATAGTCGTAGCTGTTAAGAAACTTAGGCATTATTTCGAAAGCATACTGTTAGTCGTTATGACTAATTATCCTATCAAGTCTGTCTTGCGACATCCGGAATTGACAGGTCGCATGAGCAAGTGGGCAATAGCACTCACGCGTACGACATCCAGTTTCATCCAAGGACTGCTGTCAAGTCACAAGCTTTGGCAGATTTTGTGGCAACTTTAGCCAGAGCTAGAAAAGCTCGCAGACGACGAAGTCGCAAGGATTAACCAAGTGAACGACGACTTATGGATATTGTTCGTTGATGGATCTTCTAATTTTCGTGGTCAGGTCTAGGCATTGTGCTAAAGTCACCACAGGGGGCAAGATAGTACGAGCCATTTGCTGTGAATTTAGAGCGACGAATAACGAAGCCAGGTACGAGGCGCTCATAGCCGGAATGACGTTAGCAGAAGACATGGGAGCGAAAGCATTGAAAGTTTTCAGCGATTCACTGCTAATAGTCAGCCAAGTCAAAGGCGAATTCGCAGCAAAAGACTCTAAAATGGCCATGTATTTGGAAATAGCTCAGAGTAAAAGTAAAGTGTTTAATTCGTTTGATATTTTGCAGATACCTAGGGATCAAAATACACAAGCGGATGCATTGGCCAACCTCGGATCTTCTTTAAGGGACGTTTCGTTTACGTCCGTCCCTATTGTTCACTTGTCAAACCCTGCTATCGCTAGGAGTATTGGAGACGCTGTCGCAACCGCGACCGACCAGCCTCGAGACAGTCGTGGGGTCGTCAATAATGTAGACAATCCACCAGGAAGCGACCCTGACGACGAGGAAGTAAGTGTCAGTTGGACAAAACCATTTTATGATTTCCTTGCTAATGATGTACTCCCAACAGATAAGGCGGAAGCACGCAGAATTCGATTTAGGCTCGCGATACGTCTCATTCAGGGAGTACTCTTCAAAACGGTCTGCCGCAGGCCCTACCTACGTTGTTTGGAAAAGGAGCAGTGGGGGCAAGTCCTGAAGGACATGCATGACGGCACCTGTGGGAATCATTCAGGAGGGCGCAGCTTGTCTAATAGAGTATTGCGCATGGGCTATTATTGGCCGAACAATGAGGAAGGACGCAATAAGGTATGTCGCCAAATGTGATAGTTGTCAACGACATGCAGGTATGACGCACAAACCTTGTGAACCTTTGCATCCTACTCTAACACCTTGGCCTTTCATGAAGTGGGGCATGGACATAGTTGGTAAGTTACCTCCAGCCCCAGGTCAGAAGGTCTTTATGTTGGCACTAACTGACTATTTTTCTAAGTGGATTGAGGCAGGTTCTTTTCAACAGGTACGTGATAAGGAAGTGATTTCCTTTATATACACTAACATCATTTGCAGATTTGGCTCCCGTCCGAGATAGTATGCGACAACGGGTCGCAGTTCATTAGCAACAAACAAGACGCTTCTGCGATGAGTGGGGCATGCGTTGCTAACGTCAACGCCAAGATACCCGCAAGCCAATGGACAGGCTGAATCCAGCAACAAAACGATCATTGACTCTTTGAAGAAGCGGCTCACAGCCAAGAAAGGTAAATGGGCGGAGGCGTTGCTTCCATCCTATGGGCTAATCGCACGACACCACGCACCGCCACCGACAAACTCCGTTCTCATTAGTCTATGGTTGCGAGGCTGTCTTGCCGACGAGGTGAGCGTCCCCCTGCGAGATGCAGCCTAGCGACGGAGCGACGGAACCGCGACGAGTTGATTAATGACCTAGATACCATTGAGAAGCGCGACTAGCGCTGGTGCGCAATGCAGCAGCAGCAAATAGTAGCAGGAGCTTCAACAAAAGTCCAATGCCAAGTCCTTGTCGAGGTTGGGTCCTAGGAAAGTGTTCCAGAACACACAGAGGCTAACGCTGGCAAGCTAGGCCAGAAGTGGAAGATCATACCAAATCAGTAAAGTAGTAGGCCATGGAGCCACTAATTGGCCGACATGAGCAGAAGCTCCGTGCCTCGGCAGCTGGAATGCCACGCACCTCAAACGATACTACTTTAAAGCCAATAGTGACGAAGGCTTTTTTGTTTTATTTTCAGTCTTAAAAAAAAAAAAAATACATAGAGAAGTAGATTGGTTGGTAATGTTATAAATGATTGGGTCGCTAGGTGTTAGCGACCATAGTGTCCTCTCACTGGGTACTTGTTGAAGTTGCACGTAAATTGTCCCCATTCAACTCATGAACGTCCCGACGATTTCCACCATTGCCTAAGCCGACGCAACGACAGGGGCACAGTCATTTTAAAATCATAGCCATTGGTGACATTTCAGCCAACCCATCGGCGACGTGGCGGAGCACATGTAAGTCTTATGTATTTCCTATGTGTATTCTAAAAAGTCGTTTAATCCAAACTGCACGTCTGAACGACCAATGACGACTTTTATTAAGCCCAAACGATACGTCCGCATGACTAATTATGACTCTTATTAAGTACAAACGATACGTCCGAGCGACCAAAAATGGCCTATTGGACGCCTGGCTAACCCTCTAAAAATGTCAGAATAACGACCAGGACACATGCATGTGACACACAGTAGAGACATAAGATTATCTATGTTAAAAATTCAAAAGCAACGAAGTAAATGGTCACTCCCATAAGCGACCCAAAAAGTACGACGATAGAAATTTAAAAAGTTATGGTCACCCCCATAGGTGACCCAAAAGTACAATACAAACAGTCACTCCCTCGAGTGACTTAAAACATAGTTTGATTAAAAAGTTTAAACGATAAGAGGCATGACATAAGGGACTAGGAGATTAAACGTCAAGGACCTTCTCAGCTTCCTTCTCCTCTGACGCTTCAGCTGGCAAGACAGTGGCTGGGGCTTCCTTCTCAGTCTCAGGGTCAGGGGGCACATCTGACGCTATGAACCCAGCGCAAGATGGGGCGTTTCCATCATCCTTTGATGAAAAATCCGCCGTCGCAGCTAAGTCCTCCTCATCCATAAGATCTTTCATTGACCCCATGAATTGGATGTATAGGTCGATGTCCTTTTGTGGCGTCCATGATACTGTCTTCTTCATCAGGAACTGGTACATCAGCTTCACCCTGACCCTAGTCGTCACCTCAGCCTCGAGCATGTCCAGCTCGTTCTTCTGTGCGTCAACGCTCCCTTGGAGCGTCGAGATCTCATGACGAGAAAACTCCTCCAACCTAGTCGCCCTCTGCCTTATTTCTTCTAGCTCCTCCCCATTCTTCTGCAAAGACTTTTTCATGTCTTCCATGGCCTTCTTGCAGGTTTCCACCTCGTCGCTTTTGGACTTCGCGTCCAACTCAGCCTTCTCCATTCTCTGCTTCATGGTCAGATGACCCTTCAGCAGAGAGGAAATCTCCTTCTTAGCCATCAGGACATGTTGAGAAGACTGCACAAAAAATATATGGTACGCGTCATTTTGAGAGTCACAAGTTATTGTCATAAGAAGGCATAATGTCTGAAAAAGGAAGTCGGAAGTTTATACCTGAAATAGGAGTTCCAGCCCATCCGACATCATGCGAGGAAGAGTATGTTCCTTGATCCTTTCCATTGCGCTAGGAAAGAGGAACATGTCTGCTTCAGGCCATATGGACCGTTCCAACGACATGAAGTTACTTGGGACGGTCATAGAGTAGGAAGGCCCGCTCTTGTCTGGAGGGGCCAGGAAATCAGTTTTACGCGTCTTGGACGCGACGTCGTGTTCATCGTCCAAATGGACGACGACCGCCGTGTCCTTCTTTGCTGACGCTGACGATAGGGACGTCGCGTCAGCAGAAGATTCCCTCTTACGTTTGCGCAACATCTCAGCTAGCGCCTGTCCAAGCCCCCCTAGGACGCGACTGTGATGAACCTGTTCAAGAGTACCAGAGTTAGTAACGCAAGGACCTTCCTTAGAGAATCCTACTTAAAAATAAAAGACAGTTGGACTAACCAGATGCAATAGATGAACAATTATCTTGAGAAGCAAAAAGAACCCTTCTGAACTGCCTGTCATCCTCTGACACCTTCAGAAACTTGTCACAAAGACTCTTAGCAACATGTTAGGACATATTTAGCTCTTATAACAACATATACAACCATTAGAGTCAACTAAAATCCATTCATATACTTAGAAACCCATTTTGGAAAGATGAAACCCATTTTGGATAAGTCAAGGTCATTTCGGGCCGATATATGCTTTTCATGTTCCATGTACTTAGTTTTACGGATTTCGCAACATATTAGGACATATTTAGCTATTGTAACAAAATATACAACCATTAGAGTCAACTAAAAGCCATTCATATACTTAGAAACCCATTTTGGGAAGATGAAACCCATTTTGGATAAGTAAAGGTCATTTTAGGCCGATTTATGTTTTTCATGTTCCATGTACTTAGTTTCACGCGTTTAGCAACATGTTAGCACATATTTAGCTATTATAACAACATATACAATCATTAGAGTCAACTAAAAGCCATTCATATACTTATAAATCCATTTTGGGAAGATGAAACCCATTTTGGGTAAGTAAACGTCATTTCGGGCCGATTTTTGCTTTTCATGTTCCATGTACTTTTTTTTTGTATTTAGCCACATGTTTTCATTGATGTATAGGTATATGAAAATTAAATATTTGTTTATTTCTTGTTTCTATAAATCATTTGTTCCATATTATTCTTAATGAAGCTAAAAAGGCGTTGTTCCTATCCGCGGTGGCCGAAAGATTTAGAGCTTTCAAAAGCAAACTAGTTAGTGGATGGATCATGAAACGGAGAAAGAGGAATGAAAAGAGGGGGAAAATTGAAAAGGATGGGTGATATGAAGATTCACGACAAGTGGATAGCATGCCTTTTGAGATTTGGACACATATAAAACAAGAAGATTGGGAGGCATTTGTTGCCCAAAATACTATGTCGAAGATGGTGGTAAGTATTGTGCTTTAAGCTATATTAGAATTTGCATATTTACTTTTAGTACAGTTAGATGTGTTTTCAAACTAACCATGTTATCTTATAGGCTAAGTGTGAGAAATATGCATAGAGTGCAAGACAGAGGAACCACTACCATCATATGGGTTCCTACACTTATGCGAGGGCGAGACAAATGTAGATTGACGACAAATTTTACCCTTCTACGACGACATCTTCTACCTCCAACACCGCATCTATCAAATTTAACCGTGTCGCTGATTGGTGGTGCTCCATGAATAGGCGTGATTCGGAAAAGAAAATGATCATCTCAGATCCAGGGACCTTGAAGATAGCCAATGTCGTTGTAAGTACCTTCGCTCCTTGAAGACACCCTCCCCCTTGCTGCCACCCTCCCATAGACCCTCCTCCCCCTACAGACCACCCTCCCTTTGCTGCCCCACCCCTGCTACATTCTTCCCCTTGTTGTCCCACCCTACCTGTCACCCTGCAAACCCCCTCCCCCTTACTGCCACCCTCCCACAAACCCCCCATCCCCCTGCATACCCCCCTCCTCTTGCTGCCCCACCCCTGCCACCCCCTCCCCTTGTTGTCCCATCCTAGTTGCCACCCTGTAAACCCCTTCCCCTTGCTGCCACCCTCCCATAGACCCTCTCCCCCTGCAAACCACCCTCCCCTTGTGGCCCCACCCTTGCCACCCCCCTCCCTTGCTGTCCCACCCTACCTCCCACCCTGCAAACCCCTCCTGTGCCCCTGCCCCCCCCAGACCCCCTGCAGACCACCCTCCTATTGCTGCCCCACCCTTGCCACCCCCCTCCCGTTGTTGTCCCACCCTACCTGCCACCCTACAAACCCCCTCCCCCTTCTTGTCACCCTCCCACATACCCTCCTCCCCCTGCAAATCACCCTCCCTTTGCTACCCCACCCTGCCACCCCCCTCCCCTTGTTATCCCATCCTAGTTGCCACCCTACAAACCCCTTCCCCCTACAGACCACCCTCCCTTTGCTGCCCCATCCCTGCAACCCCCTTCCCCTGCCGCCCTCCTCACTAGCACACTCACCCTTATTCACTTGCACAATCCCCCCCTTCGTTGCACAACCTACCTTAATTTGTTAATTTTAGAAACTAACACTTGTTTTTCTATAATATATGTAGATGGGGCTCAAGCAAAAAGAGGTTAGCGGCGAGTTCACTTCCGAAGCCAACAAAGATGCTCTTTACGAGACTCTGGGAAGGACCACAATGGATATTTGAGGGGTTTTGGTGGTATTCGCCTCGGTGTGACAAAAGCTTACAATAAAGATTCTTCCACCTGCACAAAGTCACGGTCTAATGTTTCCGCAATGATATGGAAACTGTGGCACAAGCTCTTTAGGAGAAGCTTATGGAGGAAATTACAGAGAAGGTGACGAAGAAACTCACGAAAAGTTTCAAAGCGGTCCTTTCATAGTATGGTTTACTGGCGATACGTCAACCTAAACTATATCGTCCTTTGGAGGACAAAGCTAGCCATCCTAACACACAAAAATCAGAACCATCTATACTTGAGTTAGGGGTAACTATTATTCTTCTTATAACTTCAAAAACTAAGTAATTTTATAAACTAACCTCAATTCATATACTTTTGAAGGAAGAAACACCTTGGCAACTTTTACTATATGTAAAAGATGAGGGTTTGATTGTGGTGGCTGAAGAAAATGCACAACCACGAAGTGAACGAGTAACAGTCCATCATGAGTCTATGAACAATGATCAGTTGGCGGTTAGTGTAGTCTCCATCACTCCTGATTACGAAGACTTTGCTCTCCCATTGCCTAACCCGTCGACGGATACAAATGTCTTGACCAACGCTCGTGGTGGTTATGTTTTGTGGCCATCGACATGGGTGAGGTTTTCAGATGAGGTAAAATGAAGTAACTAAAGTCTTCATTCATATTGATCTATTTAATTCATATAGATAAAGTATTAACTAAGCAAGCTGAATGTTTTTCCATTCAAATCAATAGGTTTTTGAGAGAATAAAGAAGACCAAGGAAAGCAAGGCGGACTCACCTCCTCTAGAAAAGGAGAAGGAAAAGGAGGGTTCAAGCAAGCCAAAGAACGCAATTTCGGGGAAAGGAACGCAAGTCTCCAAAGGTTCAAGTCGCCAACAAAACCCTCCTAAAGATACTTGGATTGAGTCATCAACGCTTCAATGTCTCACTAAGGCATGCTCATGGCTACATACAAATATGTGTGATATACCAGATGATACACTAGTGGAGATTAAGTTGGGTACCACGGAATTTCAACTACCATGAGGAAGCATCGACATGGGTGACCAAGTTTGTATCCACTTTTACCACTTAATAATTATTATACAATACAAGTACTCACATGATTTCTTCCTAGCTTTATTTTGTTATTTTAGTGCCCATTGGTCGCTTCTTGTAATTTGTCCTTCAAACAACACAGTATATAAGTTTGATTCTGCAGCTCAAGATCCACCACGATCCTTACTCCTCAAATCATGCATAAATAGGTATGTTTGTTACTTGATTAAAATGGTTATTATTATTAGCATAACACGTTTCACTAATTTCTTCCTTTACCCACTTATCACATGAAAATAACATAACTACAGCTGTTTGAAGAAGGTTGAGAGAACAGGAAAAGTTCCTGAGAGGAAAACAATGAAGGTAATTCATATTATTTCTCTACTTCTTTCTTTTACAAAAAATAAACATGTATCTTTCTTACATGACTTTTTTATATAATTCTATAATTAGTGTTCTCAAGCACCCGAGGGAACCGAGTGTGGCTACTATGTGTTGAGGCTCATGTTCGATATAGCCTCAAGTTGCAAGGAAGTCGGGGATATTGAGAAAGTATTATACATAACAACCCATTTTCACTTTTTCGGACCTATTTTGGCCTTTCAAGTTCAATTTACATATTTTTCCACATTTATCTACATGTTAGGAGATATATAGTACTAATAGCAACATATATAACCATTAGAGTCAAGAAAAACCATTTATCATGCTTTGAAACCCAATTTGGGTAAATCAAAGTTATTTAGGGCCGATATTAGATTTTTTTGTCCATTCTCCTTAATTCCCGCATTTATTCACATGTTAGGACATATATAGTATTAATAGTGTTATTTCCCTAGGAACACTACAAGAGGAGGGGTGAATTGTAGGTGTAGAAATAAACGTAACTTTCTGCGGAAATTAAAACTTAAACGAATAAACAAGCTAGGAACACAAGGGATTTTTACGAGGAAAAACTTCTTGGGCCCAACAAGAAGAAACAACCTCGACCACTAGGGATTTTAAACTCAACACTTTCACTAATTAGGCCAAACAACTTGTTACAACCTAATTCTAACTCGAGCCACACCTTGAGTTCCTAAACTCAAGTTCCTGAGCCACTGTTCCCTTAACAGCAGTTCCTCTCAACTTCACTCGAAGTTTTCTCACACATACAAGCTTCACTCAAAGCCTCTCTCTTACAGAACTTCACTCAAAGTTCCCTTACCCCAAAAACCAAAATACAATTGATCGAAATAAGCTTAGTGGAATTAGAGTAAGAAGGCAAAGAACAAATGGCTATTATGAGAGAATGAAGGCACTGACACTTAATTAGTTAAACTCACTTAATTACTTAGTCAGACACATTTGGAACTTATCTAGACTTCTATATTTATAGAGTTAATCATGAAGAACGTGGGATTAAACTAGAGTACATGTTTAGTCCATTAACCCATGATGTTCCTTCCCCTAAGGAACACGTTTTCACATGTCCCATGATCCCATGAACTATAAATGAACGTGGATATATTTAGCCATTACTCCTAATAATAGGAGTTCCTTGAGCTTTATCCGAAAATCAGTTTTATAAAAACCTTTTTATCTTTAAAACTGAATTTTTAATCTTTAAGAAAATAATATCTTTAAAAAATCTTTCTAAAACCGGATATTTATTTTCTTATTTTCCGAAAAATAAAATCTTTTCTAAAACAGATTTTCTTTTTAAAACTGATTTTATCATTTGAAATTAGATATAACTAATTTCCTATAATTTAGGCATGACTTAACTATAATTTTAACCGTTATATTGTTGCACGCCTAAGTCTAGTTCCTTTTATTAACTAAGTTCCTTTAACATATTCGTTAGTGCCACTTAGTTTGTTCCTTACAAAGGAACAAACTCCATTCTCAAATAGACTGCCACTTCCTTACCATTCTTTCTTTGTTCCTTTACATTGGAACTAGAAAATAAAACGCCTAGCTTCTATCTTCTTGATCCAATGCTTGCTCCAGTATCAACATAGAAACTTCTTTACTTAGCCTTTGAAATCCTCTCTTGACTTCTTCCTTGACTTCGTATTCTCCCAGTTCCTTTCATTGATACCTTAAACACCATACACTTAAATAACTCATTAGTTCACTACTTAGTTTGTTCCTTTGTTTCTTTGTCATTATCAAAACTAGGGTTCAACAATTTCCCCCTTTTTGATGATGACAACAAAGGTACAAACTAAGGAAAATAACAAATAATATAAGTGAATGATAAAAACAACATAAGAAGAAAATGAAAAATAAAAACAATTATGTGATAACTGAATTTTGATTTTTCATTTACCTTAACCTATTTTTGATTTTTCATTTACCTTATCCATTTTTAATTTTTTCAATTTTCAATTTTTTCAAGTTTATGTACAGTTTGTTCCTTAAATCATTTTCCCCCTTTGTCATCCTCAAAAAGAATAGACACTGCATGTATTGATGAATTGATTTAACACCTTAAGACCAATATACAAGCACCATTGTGGTTAAGTTAGAAAATCAAAGAGTAAACTTGCTCAAACATCAATCACATAATACTAGCCATTCCAAGGAAGAAATTATGCAAATCATTTAGAAACATAGACATAATAGCAAAAGTCATTGATTATATAGCACTTGTTCCATAACAAAACAAAGAAGAAAGAAAAAAAAGAAACAAAAGTTGTGTTCCTTGATAAAGAAACAGGAACAACAAAACAAAAAAACTAAGAAAGGGAAGGGGAATGGTGTTCCTCTACAACTTCTTCTTCACCACATCCTCTAATTCTTCATCACCACCCCATGATTGAGTCCAACCTGTTCCTTCACTCCTCCAAGGCACGGCCATAGAGTCCATCTTCTTTTGTTGCGCAACCACTGTATCACTCAAGCTCTTCATAAGACTTACTATTACAGTTTTGCATCCAAAGTCCAATGAAGATGATTATAAAATTTGATCATATGTTGAGCAGGAAGACAACATCATTTCCCAGTTAGCATCATCCGGATGTCCTGTTCCTTACCCTTGGAACTGAGGCAGATGTGGATTTTGTGAGGAACTGGAGGGTTAGAAGGAAGGTTCATCTGTTCCGGAATAGAAACAGAAGGTGAAGGGTGATAAATGGGAGGAAGGAATGGTGGTGTGGGTGGAAGAGTTGTGGAGGTGGAAGCAAAAGGATTTGGGCCTTTTATTTCATCCTTCAACTGCTCAAAACTGAAGGAACAGAGAAGGAAGAGGTGAAATGGAGGCAGTGTGGGAAAGGAACAGAGAGTTTAGGAGAGAGGTGGATGGTTCCTTGAGAGTTGAGGGTTCCTGTTCCTCATTATCCGAAAGGACTAATGGAGAGTCCTTGTTGGAAGGAACAGAACTTGAGCAATCTTATACGAGTGCTCTTCTCACTCTCTGAGGGACAGAGGTTTAGGCTTAATGGCAATGTGTTTGCGCCTCTTAGGTTTCGGTTCCCCGGTTTAGGAACAGGGTCATCCAAGATCATCATTATCTTTTCTAAATCAAGCTTAGGCATTTTCTTTTATGAGGAACTTGGAGCCATCCTCCTTGAGTGAGTACTCCTTCTTGGACAGACAAACCAAGTCCATTTAAGTCTTTCATTCAAGATTTCCCTTGTTTGACTCCTATTGTGGTCCAACCCGTAAGTCTTACTTCAAAGTATGAAGTAAAGATGTTATCAAAGCACCGTACCAATAACACAGTTATTCTCTATACAATGAGTAAGATGTGAATGAAGAGGGAAGGGAAGTTGATTTGTAATGGTGGTCCAAGCAAAACATATAACAATATCCAGGAGACCACTTCATTCCTCTTTTCAGTTCGAGGAATGAGTGCTCTCCATACCAAATTAAATAGCACTTTGTGAAGGGAAGAGAGTAGGTTATGGTTGAGTTTGTTTTGGCCAGCAGTTCCTCCAAAATATTCTAAAATTTTGTCTTGAGGAAAATTCGGGAAAGAACAGTTCCTTTCCGTTAAATACAAATCAGTCCTTTGCAAGGAACTTCCCATACTTTGCCCAAAGTGGCTTATTAAACCTATTTCTTCCTCTAACCTCAGTTTGCAAATACCATTAGTATTAACAAAATTTGCACAGAATTCATCCATAGCTAGAGGAACAAGAGCATTTGTAAAGGGAATTCAAACAAGAATTCATGCCTTGTCCTTTAGAAGGAAGTTAATTCTTGAAATTCTACTTTATTAGACCATTCTAAATCGACGCAAAAACCCAAAATATACCTAGATTCACTTCGTTCGACCCGTTTCTTGGAAGATGAAGAAACAGTTCCCTTGGAAGGAACAGGTGTGATTTCTTCTTCTTCCCCCCAAAGATTGTTCCGGGGTTTCTTCTTCATCGTCTTCCCCAATTAACTTCTTCTCGCATACTCCTTCTAGGAGATTCTAATTGTGTTCCTCTAGGGGTTTTCTTGAATTATGTCGGTTTCAAGGGTTTTGGTTGGAGATGAAGTATTTTCCATTTTTGAATGTGTTAGTTTTTTGATGTGGGAAAAGGAGATTTCTTGAAGTTTTTGCCATGATTTGTGAAGGTTTGGAGGTTTTTATGAGTCAAAGGGTGTGATGAGGTTTCGGCTATGGTGAAAGATGAAGAGTTGAGAGGAACACGGTTTCTTAGATGAATTAAAAGGAGAGTTTGCATGTAATAGTAATTAACACGCGGGAAAGAAATAAAGCAAAAAAATAAAAAAAAAAACGAAAAAAGATAAATAAGAACCAAGATTTAATTAAATCTGATTCCCTTATTTTTGGGATTTTTCGGATTTTTATGAGTTTTAATTTTTGAAAGAAAATAAATGCTAAGGAACTTGTGCTATAGGAACAACTAATGCTACATATCAATGTCCTTCATATCATGCATGTTTCTTAACCTTAGGAACAGTAAGGGGAGTATTATGTGACATTTGTGAGTTGTTTAATTTCTTTGAATTCATGTTTATGTTTTGCAACATTCCAATTTGCAATGGTCTTAGGCAATTAAACACAATTATTTTTAGCACACAAAGTCACTCAAATTGATTCAAACATGGGGGAATGACATAGGAACAATCACTTAATTTTTATTAACCTAACTCAAGCCTTAATTTTCATATCTATCTCTTTGCAAAGGCTTAGTTAGATATTCAGCAATCTGATAATCTAGTTTGACAAAACTCAAGTTTAATCAAACCTTTTTCAACATTTTCTCTCAAAAAGTGATGTCTGATATGTATATGCTTTACTCTAGAATGATGCACTGGATCTTTAGATATACTATAGCACTTGTATTGTCCCAATAAATAGGAACACATTCAAAGTTTATTCCATAGTCACTAAGTTGTTTTTTATCCAAAGCATTTGAGAGCAACATGCAGCAAGCCCACATATTCTGCTTCAGCAGTGGATAAAGCAACTGTGTTTTGTTTCTTGGTACTCCAAGAAACTAAACTATGACCAAGGAATTGTGCCATACCTGAGGTGCTTTTCCTATTTACAAGATCTCCAGCATAATCTGCATCTGCATATCCTTTTAGTTNCACGAG